>NW_020715006.1:0-7347 GCF_002925995.2 Terrapene triunguis | reverse complement strand
TTCTGCTTTACTGGCTGGCTGAGAGTCATGGTGAATCGCAGGAAGCCAGGGGTGCAGGGCCCTGAGTCCCCCACACTCTGTGACAACTGGTGGCAGCGGTGAGATGTACTGCACCCCGTGGACGGCGCTTCCTGCAGTAAGTGACTGGGGAGCAGTAAAACGAAGGGGGATTGACGGGGACCAGGTGGGCTGAAGAGTCAGGGAGAGACGGTTTCAGGGGGCGATTAACCCCTGGGAGTGTGTGACCAGAGAGAAGGACTTTTGCAGTAACAGGCTCCCCTGGGGGATCGCAGCGAGCGGTCCCGGGGCGGAGGAGTCTGCAGTTTGACCCAGGCAGAGAGGTGGTGACCTGAAGAAGGGCTGGCACACTAGGGGTCCCCCGGGAACGGTGGAAAGCGGAGAGCACAGGCCGGCGAGTGGCCAGCAGGAGGACGTATGCTAAACGTCTCAAGAGCGACCTGGTGGAGCTGTGCAGGCAGAGGGGGCTGCGCATTAGGAGGTCCATCAAAGAACAGCTCATTGCCCAGCTGGAGGAGAAGGGTCGCTTGGATGAACCGAGCCCTGTCCCTGAGGGCAGATGCAGCGGGGGCCCCGGGGCCTGACATGGCTGGGAGGGGTCAGACTGCTGCCGAGGACATCCCGAGATCCTGCCTACCTATACCTAGGGGAGGGGTTGGGGGAAGCCCAGCGAATACCGAGGGCACCCTGAGCCCAGCGGCCAGCAGGGGATCGTCCCGGCGGAGCTCCCCGTCCCGGGAGCGGATGTGGCTGGAATGTGAATGGGAGATGAGACTGAAAGAGCTCGAGTTAAGGCAGCAAGAACTGAAGCAGGAGCGGGAAGAGAAGGAGAAACAACGTCAGCATGAGCTGGAACTGGCCAGGCTGAGGAGCAGTGGGGCCCCGGCTGCGGTGAGCGAGGGGGGATCCAAGACTGCAAAGAGCTTTGATAAGTGCTTCCTGGCCCAGCGTAAGGAGGGGGAGGACATGGATACCTTCCTGACGGCCTTTAGGGTGACAGACAGCAAATGTGAAAAATCGGGACGGGGTGGGGGGTAATAGGAGCCTATATAAGAAAAAGACCCCAAAATCGGGACTGTCCCTATAAAATCGGGACATCTGGTCACCCTAACGGCATTTGAGAATACCTGCGAGCTGCTCCAGGTTGACCCTGCAAACAGGCTCCAGTTTCTCATCCCCTCACTGGACCCCACAGCCAGGGAGGTGTACAGACGACTGAAAGGGGCAGAGACAGGGGACTACGAACTGTTCAAAAAGGCCCTGCTCCGCGAGTTTGGGCTGACCCCTGAGATGTACCGGCAAAGGTTCCGGAGTCAGCGTAAAACCTGTGAGGTCACATACCTACAACTAGCCAACTGGGCGCAGGGGTATGCCCGCAAGTGGATGGCTGGGGCCCAAACTATAGAGGACCTACTTGACCTAGTCATACTGGAGCACGTGTATGAGCAGTGCCCATCCGACCTGAGGCGATGGTTGATGGACCAAAAGCCAGAGAACCCGCAGCACGCAAGCCAGTTGGCCGACGAGTTTGTGAACAGTCGGGCAGGGGATAACTGGGAGGAGTCCCAAAGGAACAGTCCCACCACAACGCAGAGCGAGAGTCACCATGGGACCTCCCAGCGGGGAAATATGGAGAACCCCCACCAAAGGGGAACATCCAGCGTCAGGTCCATCCGACCCGCTCGAGGGGACCCACGGGACATGGGCTGCTATCACTGTGGCCAGAGAGGCCACATACGGGCCCAGTGCCCCAGGCTCAGGGACAGACTGAGCAGACCGAACCCACAGAGGGTTGACTGGGTAGAGGCCCAGCCGGGCGAGAGGCAGCATTCCCAGGCCAGGGGGGCTGGCAGCGTACCAACTGCTAAGGAGGGAGGAGAGCTCCAGGCCAGCTCCCCTGGGGGGCTGGATGCTCCAGACTCAGGGTTTTCAGTTTATACGGTGGGCGCGGGGCTGTCCCTCCGCAGAGAGTGCCTTGTTCCCCTGGAGGTGGATGGGAGGAAGGTCAATGGATACTGGGATACGGGCGCAGAGGTGACGTTGGCCCGGCCCGAGGTGTTGGCCCCAGATCGGGTGGTGCCCGACACCTACCTGACCCTGACGGGGGTGGGTGGGACCCCATTCAAGGTGCCTGTGGCGAGGGTACACCTGAAGTGGGGGCCCAAGGAGGGCCCCAAGGATGTGGGGGTGCACCACCATTTGCCCACTGAGGTGTTGATGGGGGGGGACCTGGAGGACTGGCCAAGCGACCCTCCGGGTGCCCTGGTCATGACCCGTAGTCAGAGCCGACGAGGGGCACTGCACCCTGACCTTGGGGAGGATACCTTGCCAGAGGCGCAGGACCCTAACCGGGTGGGGAGGGACCACCCAGGGACACAGCTCAGGGGGGCTACGGCCTCAGACCCAGCCGGCGAGAGAGAGCAGGTGCCCAGCCCTGTCCCAGCTGCTGAGTTCCAGGCCGAGTTGCAGAAAGATCCCTCCTTGCGGAAGATAAGGGACCTGGCGGACCTCAGGGCGGTACAGACCATGGGGAGAGGCTGCCAGGAGAGGTTCCTGTGGGAGAAGGGGTTCCTGTACCGAGAATGGGCTCCCCCAGGGGAAGTGGAGTCCTGGGGGATCAGGAGGCAGCTGGTGGTTCCCCAGAAGTTTCACCACAAGCTATTGTACCTGGCCCATGACATCCCTCTCTCAGGGCACCAGGGAATCCGGCGCACCAGGCAGAGGCTGCTACAGAACTTTTACTGGCCTGGGGTCTTTACCAACGTCCAACAGTACTGCCGATCCTGTGACCCCGTCAGAGGGTGGGGAAGGCCCGGGACAAGGGGAAAGCAGCGTTGAGGCCTTTGCCCATCATAGAGGAGCCTTTCCAGAAGGTGGCCATGGACATAGTGGGACCTCTCAGCAAGACGACCCGGTCAGGGAAGAAATACATCCTGGTGGTGGTAGATTTCGCCACCCGCTACCCCGAGGCAGTGCCCTTATCGTCCATCGAGGCAGACACTGTGGCAGATGCGCTGCTGACCATTTTCAGCCGAGTGGGGTTCCCCAAGGAAGTCTTAACAGACCAAGGGTCCAACTTCATGTCGGCCCTGCTCTGGTGCTTGTGGGAGAAATGTGGGGTTCGGCACAACTGGGCCTCGGCGTATCACCCCCAATCCAATGGGCTGGTGGAGAGGTTCAACGGGACGCTAAAGATGATGCTAAAAACATTTATGAATCAGCACCCGCAGGACTGGGACAAGTACTTACCTCACCTGCTGTTTGCGTACAGGGAGGTACCCCAGGAGTCTATTGGGTTTTCGCCTTTCGAACTGTTATATGGAAGGCGGGTAAGGGGGCCCCTGGACCTGATGAGAGACGAATGGGAGGGGAAGGCCACTTCCGATGGAGAGTCGGTGGTGGAGTATGTCCTGACCTTCTGGGAACGATTTGCCGAGCTCATGGGCCTGGCCAGGGAGAATCTGGCCAGAGCCCAGTGGAAGCAGAAGGTCTGGTATGACCGCACGGCGCGGGCCCGCGCCTTCGCCACCAGGGATCAGGTGATGGTTCTCATCCCCGTGAGGAAGAACAAACTCCAGGCCACATGGGAAGGGCCCTTCAAGGTTGTCAAGCAACTAAATGAGGTAAACTATGTGGTGGAGCTGTCGAACCGGGCGCACCACCGCCGGGTGTACCATGTGAACATGATGAAGCCATATTATGACAGGGGGGATGTGGTGTTGGCCGTGTGTGGGCACTGGGAGGAGCAGGGAGATGACCCTTTAGTAGATCTATTCCCTGGGACAAGAGCTGGTTCCCCCCTGGAAGCAATTCCCCTCTCTGATCAGCTGACCCCGGCCCAGCAAACTGAGATCAGAGGGGTGCTGCATCTGTACCAACAGCTGTTTTCCAACCAGCCTGGACGCACTAATCTGACTGTCCACCGGGTGCAGACAGGATCGCACCCGCCTATAAAATGCCCCCCCTTCCGAGTCACACGGAAAACTGCTCAGGACCTGGAAAGAGAGGTCAATGACATGCTGGTTTTGGGGGTGATCCAGCCGTCTTCCAGCCCTTGGGCCTCGCCGGTGGTGCTGGTCCCTAAAAAGGATGGGTTGATCCGGTTCTGTGTGGACTATCGGAAGCTCAATGCCATCACTGTAGCTGATGCCTACCCCATGCCCAGGCCTGATGAGCTCCTAGACAAGCTGGGAGGCGCTCGGTACCTTACCACCATGGATCTTACAAAGGGCTACTGGCAAGTGCCGCTGGATGTCGATGCCAGGCTGAAATCGGCCTTTATCACCCCTCTGGGGCTCTATGAGTTCCTGACCCTGCCTTTCGGCCTCAAGGGAGCGCCGGCCACCTTCCAGCGCCTGGTGGATCAGCTACTGAGGGGGATGGAGAGTTTTGCCGTGGCGTA
The DNA here is from genome assembly GCF_002925995.2 of Terrapene triunguis. Taxonomy (NCBI): domain Eukaryota; kingdom Metazoa; phylum Chordata; order Testudines; family Emydidae; genus Terrapene; species Terrapene triunguis. Next base: position 2,927 of record NW_020715006.1, on the reverse strand, counting down.
TATTGACGACATCTGCGTCTTTAGCCAGACCTGGGAGGACCATGTGTCCCAGGTTAGACAAGTGCTGGACCGACTCCAGGAGGCTGGGCTGACCGTAAAAGCTGAGAAGTGCAAGGTGGGGATGGCTGAAGTATCCTACCTAGGCCACCGGGTGGGGAGCGGCTGCCTAAAGCCGGAACCAGCCAAAGTGGAGGTGATCAGAGACTGGCCTGCCCCCCCAAACCAAAAAGCAGGTCCAGGCCTTTATTGGGATGGCGGGATACTATCGAAGGTTCGTGCCCCCCTTTAGCTCCATAGCCGCCCCCATCACTGAGCTGTGCAAGAAGGGGAAGCCAGACAAGGTGGTCTGGACTGAGGAGTGCCAGAAGGCTCTCCGGGCGCTGAAGGAGGCTCTGGCCAGCGGCCCAGTTCTGGCAAACCCAGACATTGACAAGCCATTTTTGGTGTTCACCGACGCCTCAGACACGGGACTGGGGGCGGTGTTAATAATGCAGAAGGATGAAAAGGGGGAGAGACACCCGATCGTGTACCTGAGCAAGAAGTTGCTACCCCGGGAGCAGAACTACGCGGCCATCGAGAAGGAATGCCTGGCCATGGTGTGGGCCCTCAAGAAACTAGAGCCATATCTCTTTGGGCGACACTTCACCGTGTACACCGACCACTCTCCCCTGACCTGGCTGCACCAGATGAAAGGAGCCAACGCCAAACTCCTGAGGTGGAGCCTGCTCCTGCAGGATTATGACATGGACATGGTCCATGTGAAGGGAAGTGACAACCTGATAGCGGATGTGTTGTCCCGAAGACGGGGCCCTGAACTTCCCCGGGTCACTGGGCAGAGTGACCCCGCTCAGTTCAGTCTCGAAGGGGGGAGAGATGTGACGGAGCAGGGAGCGGGGCGGATTTGACCTGGGAATGTAGCCTGGGAGTTACATTGAGCTACCTGAGCTGTAACCTGAGCCAGGAGGGGGGTGGGAGAAGTGACACCTTCTGCACGGGAGACTGAACAAAGGAGAGGAGGAGCAGAGGGGAGGGGGGAGAGAGCTGCTGGAGGGTTTTGAGAGTTCTTCAGTTTTGGGCTGGGAGGTGCAACGCAGGGAACCCCAAGCTGGGGTCTACGCTCCCTGCGCTCCCCAAGAGGACCTGATTGAGGGGTCCTGGTTGTATCTACGAGCTCTGCTGTAGACTGTGTTCCTGTTATCCAATAAACCTTCCGCTTTACTGGCTGGCTGAGAGTCATGGTGAATCGCAGGAAGCCGGGGGTACAGGGCCCTGAGTCCCCCACACTCCGCAACAGGCTGCGCATTGGGAGGTCCACCAAAGAACAGCTAATTGCCCAGCTGGAGGAGAGGGATCGCTTGGATGAACCGAGCCCTGTCCCTGAGGGAAGCCGCCCGGCGGATGCAGCGGGGGCCCCGGGACCTGACCTGGCTGGGAGGGGTCAGACTGCTGCCGAGGACATCCCGAGACCCTGCCTACCTATGCCTAGGGGAGGGATTGGGGGAAGCCCAGCGAATACCGAGGGCACCCTGACCCCGGCGGCCAGCAGGGGATCGTCCCGGCGGAGCTCCCCGTCCCTGGAGCGGATGCGACTGGAATATGAATGGGAGATGAGACTGAAAGAGCTCGAGTTAGGCAGCAAGAACTGAAGCAGGAGCGGGAAGAGAAGGAGAAACAACGTCAACATGAGCGGGACCAACGTCAGCATGAGCTGGAACTGGCCAGGCTGAGGAGCAGTGGGGCCCCGGCTGCGGTGAGCGATGGGGGACCCAAGACTGCAAAGAGCTTTGATAAGTGCTTGCTGGCCCAGCGTAAGGAGGGGGAGGACATGGATACCTTCCTGATGGCCTTTGAGAATATCTGCAAGCTGCTCCAGGTTGACCCTGCAGACAGGCTCCAGTTTCTCATCCCCTCACTGGACTCCACAGCCAGGGAGGTGTACAGACGACTGAGAGGGGGGGAGACAGGGGACTATGAACTGTTCAAAAAGGCCCTGCTCCGCGAGTTTGGGCTGACCCCTGAGATGTACCGGAAAAGGTTCCGGAGTCAGCGTAAAACCCAGGAGGTCACATACCTACAACTAGCCAACCGGGCGCAGGGGTATGCCCGCAAGTGGACAGCTGGGGCCCAAACTAAAGAGGACCAGCTTGACCTATTCGTACTGGAGCACATGTATGAGCAGTGCCCATCCGACCTGAGGCGATGGTTGGTAGACCAAAATCCAGAGAACCCGCAGCACGCAGGCCAGTTGGCCGACAAGTTTTTGAACAGTCGGGCAGGGGATAACAGGGAGGAGTCCCAAAGGAACAGTCCCACCACAACGCAGAGAGTCACCATGGGACCTCCCAGCGAGGAAATATTGGGAACGCCCACCAAAGGGGAACATCCAGCATCAGGTCCATTCGACCCGCTTGAGGGGACCCACGGGACGTGGGCTGCTATCACTGTGGCCAAAGAGGCCACATACAGGCCCAGTGCCGCAGGCTCAGGGACAGACTGAGCAGACCGAACCCACAGAGGGTTGACTGGGTAGAGGCGAGCCGGGCGAGAGGCAGCATTCCCAGGGAAGGGGGGCTGGCAGAGTACCACCTGCTAAGGAGGGAGGAGAGCTCCAGGCCAGCTCCTCTGGGGGGCTGGATGCTCCAGACTCAGGGTTTTTGGTTTACAGAGTGGACGCGGGGCGGTCCCTGCAGAGCGAGTACCTTGTTCCCCTGGAGGTGGATGGGAGGAAGGTCAATGGATACTGGGATATGGGCGCAGAGGTGACGCTGGCCCGGCCCGAGGTGGTGGCTCAGGATCGGGTGGTGCCCAACACCTACCTGACCCTGACAGGGGTGGGCGGGACCCCAGTCAAAGTGCCCATGGCGAGGGTACACCTGAAGTGGGGGGCCAAGGAGGGCCCCAAGGACGTGGGGGTACACCCGTATTTG
>NW_020715005.1:0-1901 GCF_002925995.2 Terrapene triunguis | reverse complement strand
GCTCTGGATAGCATCCGAGAGGCCTTTAACATGGAATAGAGGCTGGCACTCTGCATTATGATACAGTCTTTAATTCCATAACAAGGCACCGTCAGTCTTAATCCTGGCATCCTTGTTACTTCCCAGGGCTTGATTTTGCCAGCAGAAGGTTCCTTTAATGTAGTTCTTTGTGTGTAATTGCCTAGGTTTAAAAAAAATAAATGGAAAAACAAAGCAGTTCCATCGTGTGACATCATATTGACACCTCCATAGCTCCTCAGCAGGGCTTGAACCTTTAGATGCCCCGCACACATCTCTACTGGTTAAGCTAACCGAGTAACTGATAGCAGTAGTAGGTTGTCATCCTCCATGGGGACCGACCACCGCAGGTGAGTGGGGGACATTCTTTGCCAGTGGGTTTCATAGCTATTTGCTGACAGCATAGGACAGGTGAAACTCGGGACTTCTGGGTTCTGTCCCTGATTCTGAGGGGAGAGTGCTCTATTGGTCATGTCATAGAGCCATCTGTCCATCCCCACCCTCCCAGCTTGACCCCTTCTGACCCATCCCTTCTAATATGTCCCTGTACCAGTACCAGTCTCCCCAGTCCGAGCTTCTTCTTCGCTACACATTCCAGTCCCCAACTGAAAACAGGGCATCATAATGGAACATATCAGGCAACCTTTGCTACAGGGGCGCTACCAGCCATGCTTATAGTATATCTCTACTGTGGGCTTCTTCCCATCAAGAGGTAGAAATATGGCAGGGTCATTTCCCTGATGGTAGGTGTCTGGTTTATAACATTTCCCAGGTGCCTTCTGGGAGAAATCTGGAGACCCTCCCACATTGACCCCTGGTGGTCCATAAGCCACCTCTCGCTGGAATCCGGATCCTCCAGCCACACACGGGGACAGGGAAATCTGCAAATGGCTGTGAGCCATTAGAATCATAGGGTTGGAAGGGACCTCAGGAGGTATCTAGTCCAACCCCCTGCTCAAAGCAGGACCAATCCTCAACTAAATCATCCCAGCCAGGGCTTTGTCAAGCCTGACCTTAAAAACCTCTAAGGAAGGAGATTCCACCACCTCCCCAGGTAACCCATTCCAGTGCTTCACCATCCTCCTAGTGAAAAAGTTTTTCCTAATATCCAACCTAAACCTCCCCCACTGCAACTTGAGACCATCGCTCCTTGTTCTGTCATCTGGTACCACTGAGAACAGTCTAGATCCATCCTCTTTGGAACCCCTTTCAGGTAGTTGAAAGCAGCTATCAAATCCCCCCTCATTCTTCTCTTCTGCAGACTAAACAAGCCCAGTTCCCTCAGCCTCTCCTCATAACTCATGTGCTCCAGCCCCCTAATCATTTTTGTTGCTCTCCGCTGGACTCTTTCCAATTTTTCCACATCCTTCTTGTAGTGTGGGGCCCAAAACTGGACACAGTACTCCAGCTGAGGCCTCACCAATGCCGAATAGAGGGGAATGATCACGTCCCTCGATCTGCTGGCAATGCTCCTACTTATACAGCCTAAAATGCCATTAGCCTTCTTGGCAACAAGGGCACACTGTCGACTCATATCCAGCTTCTCATCCACTATAACCCCTAGGATTGAGTTGGTGTATCTGGGCTGCAGCATCCAGTTTGTTCCTCCTTATGGCTGATGGCTCTCTGTTGAGTTGCATTGGGTGGGTCATTGGCGAAGGGAGGAGGCGAAGGGACCAAGCTAGAACGGTGGAAAGAGTGAATAAAGGTTTCCTCGGCATATTCAGCTCTGGGTGTGTGGAGAACCAGGGCATCTGTCTCTGGTAGGAGGTAACATTGTTGGCTGAATCCAATGAGGCTATAAACCCACCTTCAGGTCTGGCTGGCTGGATGTTAGGAGGTAACGCGATATCTTTTGAACGCCCCATCCGATCAATTCCTAC
>NW_020715004.1:0-1901 GCF_002925995.2 Terrapene triunguis | reverse complement strand
GCTCTGGATAGCATCCGAGAGGCCTTTAACATGGAATAGAGGCTGGCACTCTGCATTATGATACAGTCTTTAATTCCATAACAAGGCACCGTCAGTCTTAATCCTGGCATCCTTGTTACTTCCCAGGGCTTGATTTTGCCAGCAGAAGGTTCCTTTAATGTAGTTCTTTGTGTGTAATTGCCTAGGTTTAAAAAAAATAAATGGAAAAACAAAGCAGTTCCATCGTGTGACATCATATTGACACCTCCATAGCTCCTCAGCAGGGCTTGAACCTTTAGATGCCCCGCACACATCTCTACTGGTTAAGCTAACCGAGTAACTGATAGCAGTAGTAGGTTGTCATCCTCCATGGGGACCGACCACCGCAGGTGAGTGGGGGACATTCTTTGCCAGTGGGTTTCATAGCTATTTGCTGACAGCATAGGACAGGTGAAACTCGGGACTTCTGGGTTCTGTCCCTGATTCTGAGGGGAGAGTGCTCTATTGGTCATGTCATAGAGCCATCTGTCCATCCCCACCCTCCCAGCTTGACCCCTTCTGACCCATCCCTTCTAATATGTCCCTGTACCAGTACCAGTCTCCCCAGTCCGAGCTTCTTCTTCGCTACACATTCCAGTCCCCAACTGAAAACAGGGCATCATAATGGAACATATCAGGCAACCTTTGCTACAGGGGCGCTACCAGCCATGCTTATAGTATATCTCTACTGTGGGCTTCTTCCCATCAAGAGGTAGAAATATGGCAGGGTCATTTCCCTGATGGTAGGTGTCTGGTTTATAACATTTCCCAGGTGCCTTCTGGGAGAAATCTGGAGACCCTCCCACATTGACCCCTGGTGGTCCATAAGCCACCTCTCGCTGGAATCCGGATCCTCCAGCCACACACGGGGACAGGGAAATCTGCAAATGGCTGTGAGCCATTAGAATCATAGGGTTGGAAGGGACCTCAGGAGGTATCTAGTCCAACCCCCTGCTCAAAGCAGGACCAATCCTCAACTAAATCATCCCAGCCAGGGCTTTGTCAAGCCTGACCTTAAAAACCTCTAAGGAAGGAGATTCCACCACCTCCCCAGGTAACCCATTCCAGTGCTTCACCATCCTCCTAGTGAAAAAGTTTTTCCTAATATCCAACCTAAACCTCCCCCACTGCAACTTGAGACCATCGCTCCTTGTTCTGTCATCTGGTACCACTGAGAACAGTCTAGATCCATCCTCTTTGGAACCCCTTTCAGGTAGTTGAAAGCAGCTATCAAATCCCCCCTCATTCTTCTCTTCTGCAGACTAAACAAGCCCAGTTCCCTCAGCCTCTCCTCATAACTCATGTGCTCCAGCCCCCTAATCATTTTTGTTGCTCTCCGCTGGACTCTTTCCAATTTTTCCACATCCTTCTTGTAGTGTGGGGCCCAAAACTGGACACAGTACTCCAGCTGAGGCCTCACCAATGCCGAATAGAGGGGAATGATCACGTCCCTCGATCTGCTGGCAATGCTCCTACTTATACAGCCTAAAATGCCATTAGCCTTCTTGGCAACAAGGGCACACTGTCGACTCATATCCAGCTTCTCATCCACTATAACCCCTAGGATTGAGTTGGTGTATCTGGGCTGCAGCATCCAGTTTGTTCCTCCTTATGGCTGATGGCTCTCTGTTGAGTTGCATTGGGTGGGTCATTGGCGAAGGGAGGAGGCGAAGGGACCAAGCTAGAACGGTGGAAAGAGTGAATAAAGGTTTCCTCGGCATATTCAGCTCTGGGTGTGTGGAGAACCAGGGCATCTGTCTCTGGTAGGAGGTAACATTGTTGGCTGAATCCAATGAGGCTATAAACCCACCTTCAGGTCTGGCTGGCTGGATGTTAGGAGGTAACGCGATATCTTTTGAACGCCCCATCCGATCAATTCCTAC
>NW_020715003.1:0-1954 GCF_002925995.2 Terrapene triunguis | reverse complement strand
GCTCTGGATAGCATCCGAGAGGCCTTTAACATGGAATAGAGGCTGGCTCTCTGCATTATGATACAGTCTTTAATTCCATAACAAGGCGCCGTCAGTCTTAATCCTGGCATTTTGTTACTTCCCAGGGCTTGATTTTGCCACCTGAAGGCTCCTTTAATGTAGTTCTTTGTATGTAATTGCCTAGGCTTAAAAAAAATAAATTGAAAAACAAAGCAGTTCCATCGTGTGACATCATATTGACACCTCCATAGCTCCTCAGCAGGGCTTGAACCTTTAGATGCCCGCACACATCTCTGCCAGTTAAGCTAACCGAGTAACTGATAGCAGTAGTAGGTTGTCATCCTCCATGGGGACTGGCCATCACAAGCGAGTGAGGGACATACTTTGCCAGTGGGTTTCATAGATATTTGCTGACAGCAGAGGACAGGTAAAACTCAGGACTTCTGGGTTCTGTCCCTGATTCTGAGGGGAGAGTGCTCTATTGGTCATGTCATAGATCCATCTGTCCATCCACCCCCCCACCCCACCGCCACCCCAGCTTGACCCATCCCTTCTAATATGTCCCTGTACCAGTACCAGTCTCCCCAGTCCCAGCTTCTTCTTCGCTACACATTCCAGTCCCCAACTGAAAACAGGGCATCATAATGGAACATATCAGGCAACCTTTGCTGCAGGGGGCACTACCAGCCACGCTTATAGTATATCTCTACCGTGGGCTTCCCATCGAGAGGTAGAAATATGGCAGGGTCATTTCCCTGATGGCAGGTGGGTGGTTTATAACATTTCCCAGGTGCCTTCTGGGATAAATCTAGAGCCCCTGCCACTCTGCCCCCTGGTGGTCCATGAACCACCTCCAGCTGGAATCCGGATCCTCCAGCCACACACGGGGACAGGGAAATCGGCAAATGGCGGTGAGCCATTGGATCTGGGCTGCGGCATCCAGTTTGATTCTCCTGATAGCTGATAGCTCTCTGCTGAGTTGCACTGGGTGGGTCATTGGCTGGGGGCGAAGGGACCAAGCTAGAACAGTGGAGAGTGTTAATAAAGGTTTCCTCGGCATATTCAGCTCTGGGTGTGTGGAGAACCAGGGCCTCTGTCTCCAGTAGGAGGTAACATTGTTAACTGAGCAATGTTAGGTTCGATACTCACTGTCACATCCGTTTGTTGGGAGGTAATGCAATATCTTTTGAATGCCCCAGCCGATCAATTCCTACATTTTGGGGAACGTTCTAGACATCGGTTGGCAGAACCCTACTGATCTTGGGTCAAATTGGAAAATCCGGAAGGGAGAAATGGGAGACGCACAGAGAACCCCTGGCTTCTGGCCAGCAAAGCCATTAACTTCAACCAGCTCTGAAATTGTAGATCAAAGAACCAGTTGATGGCAGAAATTAACCCCATCCAGCTTAAAAACACCCCCATCTCAGCTCTGCTCAGTCCCTCAAATATTATAGTGCAGTGCCAGCTCTGGGATGGTTAAGTTGGAGAACAGCTTTCTGTTTGAAGGGCCCCACTTCAAAGTGCTCTAAAATCTTCATGTTTACTCAGATTGTTCTGAAATGTGCTGTGCCTCATGGGGGAATGGGATAGGATTCATGGTCCAACTTTGACCAAGGGGGTCCCGAGATACAGCCTCACACAAAAGACAGTTTTTCATCAGATTGAGAGATTGCATCATTGGTGTTTGGTTTTTGGTGTTTTTTCCTCTGAAACCAGGGCTCTGCTCCTGCCCCAAATACCTTGAAACTGTTGACACCTGAATGCCTGATCTTCCAGAGAGCAAGAAATAGAATGGTGGTGGGGGGGAATGGGGGCACAGTGAGCCCCTGGCATGGGGGGTAAGGGGAAATGGGGTGCACAAAGAGCCCCTGACATGGGGGGAGGGGTTTGGGTTTGCAAACTGACTTGAGGATGGGAGAGGGACACCCAGATGGGGGGGTGGAAGGATGCAAGG
>NW_020715002.1:0-3596 GCF_002925995.2 Terrapene triunguis | reverse complement strand
AACACGCCCTGCCTCGCACCTTGGGGTGCAGGGACTCTGTAAAGGGGGGTGCATCAGGCAGCCTGGGGGCAACTCAGAGGGGTCCCCATGGGGTGAAGAGACCCCCCCACAGATGGTCAGGGCTCCCCCTGTCTTCAGCACTGGGGTGGGCTCTGCCTAAGGAGGATTGACTGAGGGGAGGGGTGATCAGGGCTCCAGTTATGCCTGGTGCTGCACAGGTGCATCAGGAAACCAGACCCTGCCCCAACCAGCTCACAGGCTAAACAGACAGACTCCTATCATCTCCATTTTATACATGGGGAAACTGAGGCCCAGAGAGATGCAATGCCTTCTCTGATCACACAAGGCATCTGTGGCAGAGCCAGAGAGAGCACCCAGCAGTCCTGGCTCCCAGCCCCCCCGCTCTAACCACTAGACCCCACTCTCCTCCCAGAGCCAGGGAGAGAACCCAGGAGTTCTGGTTTCTAAGCCCCTGGCTCTAATGCATTAGCCCAACTCCCTTCCCAGAGCCAAGGACAGAACCCCAGAGTCCTGGCACCGAACCAGCCCCTTCTGCGCTAACCCATTAGCCCCCACTCTCCTCCTAGGGCTGGAGATAGAACCCAGGAGTCCTGATTCCCAGCCTCAAACCCCTACCCCCCACTGCCCCTTCCAGCCATTCACATCCTCAGCACCTGGGCAATTAGCCCTGATGGGAACAAAGGATCTCCTCTGGCCTCGTTCTACTGCACCCCCAAATGGTCATCGCTTTGACATGCAGAGCCTGGGACATTGACCAACTATTCACACTGTAGGCTGGCTGCAAAGCATTGTGGGTAGGATAGCCCCCTGTCAATTGGCTGGAAATGCTGGAAGTCTTGGATGTGGAGGACAAGGGGGGAAAGAGATTCTAACTACAAGGAGACAGCGCCCCCTAGAGGGGAAAGGGCCCTGTCCCATTCCCTGCCCCTCCTGAGCCAGCCGGCCCCCTGCCCTGGGACCAGATTGGAGCCAACACCCACTGGAGGGGAAAGGCCTCATGTCCCCTTCCCCAGACAGTTCACACACATCCCCAAACAATTTTGGATAGTAATTTCTAGCTAAAACACTCCATGAATTGGCCAGCTTCTAGTGACTTGAATCCGGGTCACTCCAGATTTACACCAGGGTCACTGAGATCAAGATCCAGCCCTATATTTTCCCACAACCCTCCCTTCACCCCTATAAGCCATCTCCCACATCGTTGTGTTTAAAAAACAAACCAGCCACTGCTTTATCTTGGACATTTATTTTCTTCAATCTGAAAGTCCAGCACAGTCTGACCTAAAGAAAAACAAACCTGAAACAAAACCCTCATTTTTCTTTTCAAAGATAAAAAAAGACAATTGTTCCAACTTCAATAAAATATTACAAAATAGACGCAAAAAAAAAATAACTTACAAATATCAGCCAGACACGGGGGGAAATGGACCATCATTGTGATTGTCCAATTATTCATAAGTCAAAAACAAAAGGTCTCTCTCCGCTCTGCTAAGCGAGATGCTATAAAAGAAAATTCAATACAGAGCCAAGCAGATCTCAGTTGGTTACTACCAAATCCACGGGGGGCTGTAGGAAACACGTGTAACACAGAGGAAGGTTTATTCGGTCCATGTAAAAGCACTGTGATGGTCCCATCTCCATTTCTTTGCAGTGTCATTGGAGTCCAGTTGGACCCAGGATCAGTCTTCACTGCCCTGGCTTTTAAAGTTGCACTGGCAACATGGTTTTGTGATCTTAACCCTTTCATTCTCTCACTCAGGTGTTTTTGATATATATACTTACTTATTTCTTTGCCAGTGTCACGCTGTCTGGAATCAGAGGGGGTAGCTGTGTTAGTCTGGATCTGTAAAAAGCAACAGAGAGTCCTGTGGCACCTTTTAGACTAACAGATGTATTGGAGCATAAGCTTTCATGGGTGAATACCCACTTCGTCAGACGCATGGGGTCTGGAGTGCTCAGGACTGTGAGTGCCTACCTCAGAGCAGACTGTCAGAAAACAGGGCAGACACCCAGAGTGCCGTGTTTATCAGCTGCTGTTTCTACAGCACCACTGACTCGATTCTTATGCTTTTTGCTTATGGTGGTGCAGTTTGCCGGTGAAGACTTAGAGCTGGTCTATACTTAGCCGGTAGTTCGACTGCTGGAAATCGAACTTCCGGGTTCGATTTATCGCGTCTGGTCTGGACGCGATAAATCGATCCCGGAAGTGCTCGCCGTTGACTCGGCGAGAGGAGTACCGCGGAGTCGACGGGGAGCCTGCCTGCCGCGTGTGGACCGCGTCTGAACCGCGGTAAGTTCGAAGTAAGGTATGTCGACTTCAGCTACGGTATTCATGTAGCTGAAGTTGTGTACCTTACTTCGACTTGGGGGGTTAGTGTAGACCAGGCCTTAGTCACAAAGTCCAATCCCTGCAACACAGCTGCCGTAGTCTGCGCTTTCTTTGCCTTGGGATTGTTCAAAAAGGCAGAAAAATATTTGTCTCCATGGTCATCCAGGCATCTTTTGCTTTAAAATGTCAGTGGAATACCGCAGACCTCTGCCATGCTTTGTCCAAAAGAACCCAACCAAAAAATAAACAAACCTTTCCCATTGGTAGCCAAAGTACCCTCCATTAAAACTTCAGGTCACTCTGCCACCCGAGAGGGGTGGGAAGCAACCGATTAACCCTGCAAAGTCATTTTAAAGTACAGGCTAACAGCAGCAAGTTTTGCAAACTGAGAGGAAGAAGAAGAAGAAGATATACTTAGCTCTGAATGAAGAATGGGGCACCTGGATTAAAACAGTTGGGAATACTTACCCCTAGTTTTTATCCAGGTCTGGGAAGAAAGTGAGGGTTGTTACCGGCTCTTGCAAATCCCGAATTTGTTCCCCCAGGGTCTGTTGCTTTGGTCTGTAGGCCAGTGGATGACAGGATTGCCGTTTTCTGCCGCAGTTAACTGTTTCTGGGCAACTCCCTGTGTTAACGCATTAATTCTAGATCTTAACCCGCTCACTCTCCGTTTTTCACTTTGAAATGTTTTTTTTTCTCCACTCCCTTGCGACCAAGTCCCGGCGCCTGTCTCTTAAGGCAGTCTGTTAACTCTGCTATGGACTCCAAGCCCTGTAGTGCCAAATTATCTTTAACCACCCCCAGCTGCAATTGACAATCCTGCAGTTTCATTTCCTGGAGTAACAACAAACTTGAGAAATTACTGGCAGCTGTCCACAGGCTGCCTTTTTCTCTGGTTTTGGCTTCACACCTTTACAATACACTTCCAACCCCTTGCAAGTGGACTCAAGTGCCTCCTTTCCCTGGAAGGCATCTTGCCCCCTGGGCCCGGACCCATAGGAGGGTGGGCTCCTCAGCTAGCCCCCACCCCTCCTAATACATTTTTTTGTTGTCTGGGGTGGTCACTCTGCCACTAACCTTGGTCAGGCAGAAGGGCGGGGGTATTCTGTTATTCTTCACTGTGTGAGACTTGAGCAATTCGGTCCAAACGACCTCATGGGACCCAACTTTACCCCTCCGTGGACTCAGGGCTCTACCCCTCCGTGGGCTTTGGTCTCTACCCCTCCATGGGCTCAGGGCAAACCCC
>NW_020715001.1:0-1954 GCF_002925995.2 Terrapene triunguis | reverse complement strand
GCTCTGGATAGCATCCGAGAGGCCTTTAACATGGAATAGAGGCTGGCTCTCTGCATTATGATACAGTCTTTAATTCCATAACAAGGCGCCGTCAGTCTTAATCCTGGCATTTTGTTACTTCCCAGGGCTTGATTTTGCCACCTGAAGGCTCCTTTAATGTAGTTCTTTGTATGTAATTGCCTAGGCTTAAAAAAAATAAATTGAAAAACAAAGCAGTTCCATCGTGTGACATCATATTGACACCTCCATAGCTCCTCAGCAGGGCTTGAACCTTTAGATGCCCGCACACATCTCTGCCAGTTAAGCTAACCGAGTAACTGATAGCAGTAGTAGGTTGTCATCCTCCATGGGGACTGGCCATCACAAGCGAGTGAGGGACATACTTTGCCAGTGGGTTTCATAGATATTTGCTGACAGCAGAGGACAGGTAAAACTCAGGACTTCTGGGTTCTGTCCCTGATTCTGAGGGGAGAGTGCTCTATTGGTCATGTCATAGATCCATCTGTCCATCCACCCCCCCACCCCACCGCCACCCCAGCTTGACCCATCCCTTCTAATATGTCCCTGTACCAGTACCAGTCTCCCCAGTCCCAGCTTCTTCTTCGCTACACATTCCAGTCCCCAACTGAAAACAGGGCATCATAATGGAACATATCAGGCAACCTTTGCTGCAGGGGGCACTACCAGCCACGCTTATAGTATATCTCTACCGTGGGCTTCCCATCGAGAGGTAGAAATATGGCAGGGTCATTTCCCTGATGGCAGGTGGGTGGTTTATAACATTTCCCAGGTGCCTTCTGGGATAAATCTAGAGCCCCTGCCACTCTGCCCCCTGGTGGTCCATGAACCACCTCCAGCTGGAATCCGGATCCTCCAGCCACACACGGGGACAGGGAAATCGGCAAATGGCGGTGAGCCATTGGATCTGGGCTGCGGCATCCAGTTTGATTCTCCTGATAGCTGATAGCTCTCTGCTGAGTTGCACTGGGTGGGTCATTGGCTGGGGGCGAAGGGACCAAGCTAGAACAGTGGAGAGTGTTAATAAAGGTTTCCTCGGCATATTCAGCTCTGGGTGTGTGGAGAACCAGGGCCTCTGTCTCCAGTAGGAGGTAACATTGTTAACTGAGCAATGTTAGGTTCGATACTCACTGTCACATCCGTTTGTTGGGAGGTAATGCAATATCTTTTGAATGCCCCAGCCGATCAATTCCTACATTTTGGGGAACGTTCTAGACATCGGTTGGCAGAACCCTACTGATCTTGGGTCAAATTGGAAAATCCGGAAGGGAGAAATGGGAGACGCACAGAGAACCCCTGGCTTCTGGCCAGCAAAGCCATTAACTTCAACCAGCTCTGAAATTGTAGATCAAAGAACCAGTTGATGGCAGAAATTAACCCCATCCAGCTTAAAAACACCCCCATCTCAGCTCTGCTCAGTCCCTCAAATATTATAGTGCAGTGCCAGCTCTGGGATGGTTAAGTTGGAGAACAGCTTTCTGTTTGAAGGGCCCCACTTCAAAGTGCTCTAAAATCTTCATGTTTACTCAGATTGTTCTGAAATGTGCTGTGCCTCATGGGGGAATGGGATAGGATTCATGGTCCAACTTTGACCAAGGGGGTCCCGAGATACAGCCTCACACAAAAGACAGTTTTTCATCAGATTGAGAGATTGCATCATTGGTGTTTGGTTTTTGGTGTTTTTTCCTCTGAAACCAGGGCTCTGCTCCTGCCCCAAATACCTTGAAACTGTTGACACCTGAATGCCTGATCTTCCAGAGAGCAAGAAATAGAATGGTGGTGGGGGGGAATGGGGGCACAGTGAGCCCCTGGCATGGGGGGTAAGGGGAAATGGGGTGCACAAAGAGCCCCTGACATGGGGGGAGGGGTTTGGGTTTGCAAACTGACTTGAGGATGGGAGAGGGACACCCAGATGGGGGGGTGGAAGGATGCAAGG
>NW_020715000.1:0-3596 GCF_002925995.2 Terrapene triunguis | reverse complement strand
AACACGCCCTGCCTCGCACCTTGGGGTGCAGGGACTCTGTAAAGGGGGGTGCATCAGGCAGCCTGGGGGCAACTCAGAGGGGTCCCCATGGGGTGAAGAGACCCCCCCACAGATGGTCAGGGCTCCCCCTGTCTTCAGCACTGGGGTGGGCTCTGCCTAAGGAGGATTGACTGAGGGGAGGGGTGATCAGGGCTCCAGTTATGCCTGGTGCTGCACAGGTGCATCAGGAAACCAGACCCTGCCCCAACCAGCTCACAGGCTAAACAGACAGACTCCTATCATCTCCATTTTATACATGGGGAAACTGAGGCCCAGAGAGATGCAATGCCTTCTCTGATCACACAAGGCATCTGTGGCAGAGCCAGAGAGAGCACCCAGCAGTCCTGGCTCCCAGCCCCCCCGCTCTAACCACTAGACCCCACTCTCCTCCCAGAGCCAGGGAGAGAACCCAGGAGTTCTGGTTTCTAAGCCCCTGGCTCTAATGCATTAGCCCAACTCCCTTCCCAGAGCCAAGGACAGAACCCCAGAGTCCTGGCACCGAACCAGCCCCTTCTGCGCTAACCCATTAGCCCCCACTCTCCTCCTAGGGCTGGAGATAGAACCCAGGAGTCCTGATTCCCAGCCTCAAACCCCTACCCCCCACTGCCCCTTCCAGCCATTCACATCCTCAGCACCTGGGCAATTAGCCCTGATGGGAACAAAGGATCTCCTCTGGCCTCGTTCTACTGCACCCCCAAATGGTCATCGCTTTGACATGCAGAGCCTGGGACATTGACCAACTATTCACACTGTAGGCTGGCTGCAAAGCATTGTGGGTAGGATAGCCCCCTGTCAATTGGCTGGAAATGCTGGAAGTCTTGGATGTGGAGGACAAGGGGGGAAAGAGATTCTAACTACAAGGAGACAGCGCCCCCTAGAGGGGAAAGGGCCCTGTCCCATTCCCTGCCCCTCCTGAGCCAGCCGGCCCCCTGCCCTGGGACCAGATTGGAGCCAACACCCACTGGAGGGGAAAGGCCTCATGTCCCCTTCCCCAGACAGTTCACACACATCCCCAAACAATTTTGGATAGTAATTTCTAGCTAAAACACTCCATGAATTGGCCAGCTTCTAGTGACTTGAATCCGGGTCACTCCAGATTTACACCAGGGTCACTGAGATCAAGATCCAGCCCTATATTTTCCCACAACCCTCCCTTCACCCCTATAAGCCATCTCCCACATCGTTGTGTTTAAAAAACAAACCAGCCACTGCTTTATCTTGGACATTTATTTTCTTCAATCTGAAAGTCCAGCACAGTCTGACCTAAAGAAAAACAAACCTGAAACAAAACCCTCATTTTTCTTTTCAAAGATAAAAAAAGACAATTGTTCCAACTTCAATAAAATATTACAAAATAGACGCAAAAAAAAAATAACTTACAAATATCAGCCAGACACGGGGGGAAATGGACCATCATTGTGATTGTCCAATTATTCATAAGTCAAAAACAAAAGGTCTCTCTCCGCTCTGCTAAGCGAGATGCTATAAAAGAAAATTCAATACAGAGCCAAGCAGATCTCAGTTGGTTACTACCAAATCCACGGGGGGCTGTAGGAAACACGTGTAACACAGAGGAAGGTTTATTCGGTCCATGTAAAAGCACTGTGATGGTCCCATCTCCATTTCTTTGCAGTGTCATTGGAGTCCAGTTGGACCCAGGATCAGTCTTCACTGCCCTGGCTTTTAAAGTTGCACTGGCAACATGGTTTTGTGATCTTAACCCTTTCATTCTCTCACTCAGGTGTTTTTGATATATATACTTACTTATTTCTTTGCCAGTGTCACGCTGTCTGGAATCAGAGGGGGTAGCTGTGTTAGTCTGGATCTGTAAAAAGCAACAGAGAGTCCTGTGGCACCTTTTAGACTAACAGATGTATTGGAGCATAAGCTTTCATGGGTGAATACCCACTTCGTCAGACGCATGGGGTCTGGAGTGCTCAGGACTGTGAGTGCCTACCTCAGAGCAGACTGTCAGAAAACAGGGCAGACACCCAGAGTGCCGTGTTTATCAGCTGCTGTTTCTACAGCACCACTGACTCGATTCTTATGCTTTTTGCTTATGGTGGTGCAGTTTGCCGGTGAAGACTTAGAGCTGGTCTATACTTAGCCGGTAGTTCGACTGCTGGAAATCGAACTTCCGGGTTCGATTTATCGCGTCTGGTCTGGACGCGATAAATCGATCCCGGAAGTGCTCGCCGTTGACTCGGCGAGAGGAGTACCGCGGAGTCGACGGGGAGCCTGCCTGCCGCGTGTGGACCGCGTCTGAACCGCGGTAAGTTCGAAGTAAGGTATGTCGACTTCAGCTACGGTATTCATGTAGCTGAAGTTGTGTACCTTACTTCGACTTGGGGGGTTAGTGTAGACCAGGCCTTAGTCACAAAGTCCAATCCCTGCAACACAGCTGCCGTAGTCTGCGCTTTCTTTGCCTTGGGATTGTTCAAAAAGGCAGAAAAATATTTGTCTCCATGGTCATCCAGGCATCTTTTGCTTTAAAATGTCAGTGGAATACCGCAGACCTCTGCCATGCTTTGTCCAAAAGAACCCAACCAAAAAATAAACAAACCTTTCCCATTGGTAGCCAAAGTACCCTCCATTAAAACTTCAGGTCACTCTGCCACCCGAGAGGGGTGGGAAGCAACCGATTAACCCTGCAAAGTCATTTTAAAGTACAGGCTAACAGCAGCAAGTTTTGCAAACTGAGAGGAAGAAGAAGAAGAAGATATACTTAGCTCTGAATGAAGAATGGGGCACCTGGATTAAAACAGTTGGGAATACTTACCCCTAGTTTTTATCCAGGTCTGGGAAGAAAGTGAGGGTTGTTACCGGCTCTTGCAAATCCCGAATTTGTTCCCCCAGGGTCTGTTGCTTTGGTCTGTAGGCCAGTGGATGACAGGATTGCCGTTTTCTGCCGCAGTTAACTGTTTCTGGGCAACTCCCTGTGTTAACGCATTAATTCTAGATCTTAACCCGCTCACTCTCCGTTTTTCACTTTGAAATGTTTTTTTTTCTCCACTCCCTTGCGACCAAGTCCCGGCGCCTGTCTCTTAAGGCAGTCTGTTAACTCTGCTATGGACTCCAAGCCCTGTAGTGCCAAATTATCTTTAACCACCCCCAGCTGCAATTGACAATCCTGCAGTTTCATTTCCTGGAGTAACAACAAACTTGAGAAATTACTGGCAGCTGTCCACAGGCTGCCTTTTTCTCTGGTTTTGGCTTCACACCTTTACAATACACTTCCAACCCCTTGCAAGTGGACTCAAGTGCCTCCTTTCCCTGGAAGGCATCTTGCCCCCTGGGCCCGGACCCATAGGAGGGTGGGCTCCTCAGCTAGCCCCCACCCCTCCTAATACATTTTTTTGTTGTCTGGGGTGGTCACTCTGCCACTAACCTTGGTCAGGCAGAAGGGCGGGGGTATTCTGTTATTCTTCACTGTGTGAGACTTGAGCAATTCGGTCCAAACGACCTCATGGGACCCAACTTTACCCCTCCGTGGACTCAGGGCTCTACCCCTCCGTGGGCTTTGGTCTCTACCCCTCCATGGGCTCAGGGCAAACCCC
>NW_020714999.1:0-1608 GCF_002925995.2 Terrapene triunguis | reverse complement strand
CTGCACACAGCCTTCCAATGGCATCCCTACAAAGATTATCGCCAATTTTACCCCACCTGGCGCATTCAACCGGACCCCAGCATCAGCGCCTCCGATTATTGGAAGTTCATATTCAGAAAGTTCAATCACCAGTTTGCCAAAGAGTACAATGCAGAGCCTGCCGATCTCCCGATAGAATGGAAGAAAATAACCGAGAAGCAGGCTCTGCAGAGCATCCGAGAGGCCTTTAACATGGAATAGAGGCAGGTTCTCTGCATTATGATACAGTCTTTAACTTCACAACAGGGCACCATCAGCCTTAATCCTGCCATTTTGTAACTTCCCAGGGCTTGAATTTGCCACCTGAAGGCTCCTTTAATGTAGTTCTTTGCATGTAATTGCCTAGGTTTAAAAAAAATAAATGGAAAAACAAAGCAATTCCATTGTGTGGCATCGTAATGACACCTCCATAGCTCCCCAGCAGGGCTTGAACATTTCGATCCCCCGCACACACCTCCAGCGCTTAAGCTAACCAAGTAACTGATAGCACTAGTAAGTTGTCATCCTCCCTGGGGACCGGCCAGCAGAGGGGAGTGAGGGACACATTTTGCCAGTGGATTTCATAGAGATTTGCTGAAGTAGAGGAATGGTGAGACTCAGGACTGCTGGTTTCTGTCCTTGGTTGTGAGGGGAGTTTGCTCTGGCGGTCCTGTCATAGACCGATCTGTCCATTTCCCCCCCCATCTTTACCCCTTTTGACCCGTCCCTTCCAACGTGTCCCCGCACCAGTCCCAGTCTCCCTACTACCAGCTCCTCCTTGGCTACATCTCCAAGTCCCCAACTGAAAATAGGGCTTTATAATGGGAAGTGTCAGGCAACCTTAACTACTGGGTGTGCTAGCAGTCCTGCCTATACAGTAGAACCCTGTTTATCCAACCCTCCATTATCCGGCTCTCCATGTTAACCGGAGAACCAGTGCACACAGGTCCAGAAGGGGGCAATCTCTCCTGTGGCCGCTAGATGGCACTGCAGCATTGCACTTTCCCATTCTCCGGTTTCTCTGTATTTTTGAAACAACAAGGAGTCTGGTGGCACCTTAAAAACTAAGAGATTTATTTGGGCATAAGCTTTCGTGGGTAAAAACCTCACTTCTTCAGATGCATAGAGTGAAAGTTACAGATGATTCTTCAACCTGGCCCCAGTCTCATTTACATCAGATAAAAGTACTATATTCTATCCTGGGCTTCTTTGCCCCGAGAGGTAGAAATACAGCAGGGTCATTTCCCTGATGGTAGATGGGTCATTTATTATATATCCCAGATGCCTTGTGGGACAAATCTAAAGAATCCCACACACACATGTTGCCCCCTGCTGGGCCATGAGCCACTTTCTGCTGAAATCCAGATACTCCAGCTTGCGCATGGGGACAGGGAAATCGGCAAGTGGCCCCAAGGCCCTGAGCTGTTGGGTTGGTGGATCCAGGTGCGGCGGCCCGTGTGCTCCTCCTTATGGCTGATGGCTCTCTGTTGAGTTGCGTTGGGTGGGTCATTGGCTGGTGGTCGAACAACCAAGCTGGAATGGTGGCAGGTATCAATAGAGGTTTCCCCGGTGTATCCAGCTCTGGGTGCA
>NW_020714998.1:0-1608 GCF_002925995.2 Terrapene triunguis | reverse complement strand
CTGCACACAGCCTTCCAATGGCATCCCTACAAAGATTATCGCCAATTTTACCCCACCTGGCGCATTCAACCGGACCCCAGCATCAGCGCCTCCGATTATTGGAAGTTCATATTCAGAAAGTTCAATCACCAGTTTGCCAAAGAGTACAATGCAGAGCCTGCCGATCTCCCGATAGAATGGAAGAAAATAACCGAGAAGCAGGCTCTGCAGAGCATCCGAGAGGCCTTTAACATGGAATAGAGGCAGGTTCTCTGCATTATGATACAGTCTTTAACTTCACAACAGGGCACCATCAGCCTTAATCCTGCCATTTTGTAACTTCCCAGGGCTTGAATTTGCCACCTGAAGGCTCCTTTAATGTAGTTCTTTGCATGTAATTGCCTAGGTTTAAAAAAAATAAATGGAAAAACAAAGCAATTCCATTGTGTGGCATCGTAATGACACCTCCATAGCTCCCCAGCAGGGCTTGAACATTTCGATCCCCCGCACACACCTCCAGCGCTTAAGCTAACCAAGTAACTGATAGCACTAGTAAGTTGTCATCCTCCCTGGGGACCGGCCAGCAGAGGGGAGTGAGGGACACATTTTGCCAGTGGATTTCATAGAGATTTGCTGAAGTAGAGGAATGGTGAGACTCAGGACTGCTGGTTTCTGTCCTTGGTTGTGAGGGGAGTTTGCTCTGGCGGTCCTGTCATAGACCGATCTGTCCATTTCCCCCCCCATCTTTACCCCTTTTGACCCGTCCCTTCCAACGTGTCCCCGCACCAGTCCCAGTCTCCCTACTACCAGCTCCTCCTTGGCTACATCTCCAAGTCCCCAACTGAAAATAGGGCTTTATAATGGGAAGTGTCAGGCAACCTTAACTACTGGGTGTGCTAGCAGTCCTGCCTATACAGTAGAACCCTGTTTATCCAACCCTCCATTATCCGGCTCTCCATGTTAACCGGAGAACCAGTGCACACAGGTCCAGAAGGGGGCAATCTCTCCTGTGGCCGCTAGATGGCACTGCAGCATTGCACTTTCCCATTCTCCGGTTTCTCTGTATTTTTGAAACAACAAGGAGTCTGGTGGCACCTTAAAAACTAAGAGATTTATTTGGGCATAAGCTTTCGTGGGTAAAAACCTCACTTCTTCAGATGCATAGAGTGAAAGTTACAGATGATTCTTCAACCTGGCCCCAGTCTCATTTACATCAGATAAAAGTACTATATTCTATCCTGGGCTTCTTTGCCCCGAGAGGTAGAAATACAGCAGGGTCATTTCCCTGATGGTAGATGGGTCATTTATTATATATCCCAGATGCCTTGTGGGACAAATCTAAAGAATCCCACACACACATGTTGCCCCCTGCTGGGCCATGAGCCACTTTCTGCTGAAATCCAGATACTCCAGCTTGCGCATGGGGACAGGGAAATCGGCAAGTGGCCCCAAGGCCCTGAGCTGTTGGGTTGGTGGATCCAGGTGCGGCGGCCCGTGTGCTCCTCCTTATGGCTGATGGCTCTCTGTTGAGTTGCGTTGGGTGGGTCATTGGCTGGTGGTCGAACAACCAAGCTGGAATGGTGGCAGGTATCAATAGAGGTTTCCCCGGTGTATCCAGCTCTGGGTGCA
>NW_020714997.1:0-2837 GCF_002925995.2 Terrapene triunguis | reverse complement strand
TGGGCTTTGGTCTCTACCCCTCCATGGGCTCAGGGCAAACCCCCATTCCTGGCGGACTCAGGGATCTATGGGTCTGCGAAGTCTTTTCCCAGTGGAAGAGCCTTCACACCATGAATATCCTTAAACATGTACAAGTATTTATTAACAATTAGCAACAAATCAACAGAACACTCACACAAAGCATCGTATGCTCACCACTCCCAATAAAACAGACAGCTGTCTCCCGATGGCCGGTCAGGGTCCTGTGGTCTAGGGTTCCGGCTTCTACACTGTCTGGTCGGGCAGGGGTTAAAAAGTTCTAGCACCTTTGGTCTTGAGCCGTATCCCGGAGTTAAGTTCCAAGGAGTTTGTTTTCTGACCCTTATTGTGAGGAAGTGGGAATGTTCTTGTTTTCTCTGAATACTGTGTGGGTGCCTCAGTTTCCCCTATGCATTTCTCAAGTATCTGGGTGGTGGGATAAGGGTGTATGACTGTTGCAGAGCCCTAGAGGGCAGGGGTGATGCTGTCTGCACAGAGAATGGCCGACACCTGTCTCCTGGCAACTGATGACCTGGGCCCCTCCCCTGCGAAGTGCCAACTGAAGGTGTTGGAGAACAAAGGGATCAGGTGCCTCCTGGCCCGGGAAAGAGACAAAGGCCAGAGGAGGGGCTGAAGGGGGTTTTCAGTTTGGAGCTGGCTGGGGAGATGGAGGGAGGCCCAGAACCTGGGTCTGGGCTCCCCACCCCACAAGATGGACCTGACTAAGGAGTCCTGTTTTCTGTACCTACAAGCTCTGTTTTAGACTGTATTCCTGTCATCTAATAAACCTTCTGTTTTACTGGCTGGCTGAGAGTCCCGGTGAATCGCAGGAAGTGGGGGGTGCAAGGCCTTGACTCCCCCACACTCCGTGACACTCATTATATAGTTGAAATGAGGCTCTCTCTTATCTTTGCCTTAACCAGTTATTTTACTTAAAACATAACTCGGCAAGAAACTCTAACCAATTATTTTTACTCTACAGGGGTTCACATGCCTAGGACCGCCCACTCATTAGCTTTTCAAAGTTAATGAAAAGTTCTCAAGGTCCACTTGTCTTTGTGCTTCGTTAGTGGGGTCCGCTGGCAACAGCGGCGCCGAAACCTCATACTTTTTATGATCAGGAAGAAGCTGCAGACGCACAAGGTTAGCTTGACAGTTCTCCCGACTTGGTGAATATGGATCTATCCCTGTTAGTAATGCTGCAGCTGATGCTTTTCTATCTGTCCGCCTACATCAAAGCCGAATGCTCCCGACGCTATCGTTTTTGTTTCCAATTTATGGTGGCTGAGAAGACAAGATGGCTGTGGGTTGGGCTAAATCCATACACAGAAAGGCTATGGGTCGTGTCAAGTCCAGGGCTCTCGTTACAGGCGCACTGGGGTTCCTCACCCTCCCCAGCTGGTAGGAGGTCACGCCACTTGGTATCAGGCTGGGGCACAAGTGTGAGGAAATGAAAGGTATGGAGCACGCACGTCAATAGGTGTGTCCTAGACGCGGTTTGGAAACAAACCGGTTGCAGGTTGTAAAGCCAGATCGCATTACAGGGGGTTCTCACCGGGCAGGCGCCCAATAACTAGGCCCAGAGGCCCAGGAGTGAGCGGGTAGCACCCTCCCACATGTCCCACTCAAGGAAAACTCAAGACACCATAAGGCTGCCCTCACTTCTGCCCCCTCGGCAGCCACCACAGATCTGGTCGCCAAAACCAGCCTCCCGATCTGGAGGAGGTCCTGGTAGAAGACCGGCAGCTCAGAGAGGTCTTGTGAAAGCCCCCTCGGATGGAGATAAAAGAGCGGCCGATTGTATCAGAGCCCTCGGAGGTGGCGGAGGAAGGCATGTGCCAGCGTGGTTCACGCCGGACTGCCTGCAGGGCCTGGAGGAAGAAGACATGGACCTGACTGCAAAGGCAGAGCAGGCCCTGTCCGCCCTCCTCCAGGGGAGTCATCCTCACCCCAGCTGAGCAGAATTTTGCAGCGGGGAAAGAGACAGACACCCAATCCCAGCCACTGGGGGGCAGGAGAGACCCAAACAAACCCATGCGCACATCTGGCCATGCAGAGAGTCCATCTAACACACCATGCCAGGAAGAGGGGCAAGCTTCAGGGGAAGAGGCTAGCGAGACCCATGGATACCAAGAGGGTGGGGGGAGAAAAGGGGGCAATTTTTCCACGGGGAAAAATTGGTGGGTGCTTAGCACCCACCGGCAGCTCCCCACCCCTCCGCCCCAGCTCACCTCCACCTCCGCTCTGCCTTCACATCCTCCGCTGAGTGTGCCACGTGCCCACTTTTTCCCCCTAGCACCCAGCGCTTGCGCCGCAAAACAGCTGTTTCACGTGGCAAGTGCTGGGAGGAGGGGCCGAGGCGGGGATTTGGGGAAGGGTTTGGAATGGGGGCGTGGCAGGAGCGGGGCCAGGGCGGGGGGGCGCGAGCACCCACCGGTGCCGGGGAAAGTTGGCACCTGTGACTTGAGGTGCTGTAATGAGCCAGCTCAGCGTGAGAGAGGGCCAGCGGGTGAAGGGAGGACAACACATTTCCAATTCACACTTCGGTTTCCCTACAAAGCGCTCCCACCTGTGACGTCGGGAGGGGACGGGACATCGCGATGCCAGACAGCGGAGAAGCAGGCAGAAGGGCAAAGGCAGGATTTCTGACTCACAGCTCAGTGATTGCACGTGGAGCATGGGGGGCAAATTCCTCAGTTGCTGCTGGCAAGAAAGACACAGTTTGTTGGGGTCACTGAGATCAGAACCCAGCCCTGACGCCACTGGCGTCCGTGGGGTCACTGCAGATTTTCTCCAGGGTCACTGAGATCAGTGCACAC
>NW_020714996.1:0-2859 GCF_002925995.2 Terrapene triunguis | reverse complement strand
TGGGCTTTGGTCTCTACCCCTCCATGGGCTCAGGGCAAACCCCCATTCCTGGCGGACTCAGGGATCTATGGGTCTGCGAAGTCTTTTCCCAGTGGAAGAGCCTTCACACCATGAATATCCTTAAACATGTACAAGTATTTATTAACAATTAGCAACAAATCAACAGAACACTCACACAAAGCATCGTATGCTCACCACTCCCAATAAAACAGACAGCTGTCTCCCGATGGCCGGTCAGGGTCCTGTGGTCTAGGGTTCCGGCTTCTACACTGTCTGGTCGGGCAGGGGTTAAAAAGTTCTAGCACCTTTGGTCTTGAGCCGTATCCCGGAGTTAAGTTCCAAGGAGTTTGTTTTCTGACCCTTATTGTGAGGAAGTGGGAATGTTCTTGTTTTCTCTGAATACTGTGTGGGTGCCTCAGTTTCCCCTATGCATTTCTCAAGTATCTAGGTGGTGGGATAAGGGTGTATGATTGTTGCAGAGCCCTAGAGGGCAGGGGTGATGCTGTCTGCACAGAGAATGGCCGACACCTGTCTCCTGGCAACTGATGACCTGGGCCCCTCCCCTGCGAAGTGCCAACTGAAGGTGTTGGAGAACAAAGGGATCAGGTGCCTCCTGGCCCGGGAAAGAGACAAAGGCCAGAGGAGGGGCTGAAGGGGGTTTTCAGTTTGGAGCTGGCTGGGGAGATGGAGGGAGGCCCAGAACCTGGGTCTGGGCTCCCCACCCCACAAGATGGACCTGACTAAGGAGTCCTGTTTTCTGTACCTACAAGCTCTGTTTTAGACTGTATTCCTGTCATCTAATAAACCTTCTGTTTTACTGGCTGGCTGAGAGTCCCGGTGAATCGCAGGAAGTGGGGGGTGCAAGGCCTTGACTCCCCCACACTCCGTGACACTCATTATATAATTGAAATGAGGCTCTCTCTTATCTTTGCCTTAACCAGTTATTTTACTTAAAACATAACTCGGCAAGAAACTCTAACCAATTATTTTTACTCTACAGGGGTTCACATGCCTAGGACCGCCCACTCATTAGCTTTTCAAAGTTAATGAAAAGTTCTCAAGGTCCACTTGTCTTTGTGCTTCGTTAGTGGGGTACGCTGGCAACAGCGGCGCCGAAACCTCATACTTTTTATGATCAGGAAGAAGCTGCAGATGCGCAAGGTTAGCTTGACAGTTCTCCCGACTTGGTGAATATGGATCTATCCCTGTTAGTAATGCTGCAGCTGATGCTTTTCTATCTGTCCGCCTACATCAAAGCCGAATGCTCCCGACGCTATCATTTTTGTTTCCAATTTATGGTGGCTGAGAAGACAAGATGGCTGTGGGTTGGGCTAAATCCATACACACAAAGGCTATGGGTCGTGTCAAGTCCAGGGCTCTCATTACAGGCGCACTGGGGTTCCTCACCCTCCCCAGCTGGTAGGAGGTCACGCCACTTGGTATCAGGCTGGGGCACAAGTGTGAGGAAATGAAAGGTATGGAGCACGCACGTCAATTGGTGTGTCCTAGACGCGGTTCGGAAACAAACCAGTTGCAGGTTGCAAAGCCAGATCGCATTACATTGGGTTCTCACCGGGCAGGCGCCCAATAACTAGGCCCAGAGGCCCAGGAGTGAGCGGGTAGCACCCTCCCACATGTCCCACTCAAGGAAAACTCAAGACGCCATAAGGCTGCCCTCACTTCCTGGAGTGAAGTGCCCTCACTTCTGCCCCCTCGGCAGCCACCACAGATCTGGTCGCCAAAACCAGCCTCCCGATCTGGAGGAGGTCCTGGTAGAAGACAAGAGCTCAGAGAGGTCTTGTGAAAGCCCCCTTGGATGGAGATAAAAGAGCGGCCGATTGTATCAGAGCCCTCGGAGGTGGCGGAGGAAGGCATGTGCCAGCGTGCTTCACGCCGGACTGCCTGCAGGGCCTGGAGGAAGAAGACATGGACCTGACTGCAAAGGCAGAGCAGGCCCTGTCCGCCCTCCTCCAGGGGAGTCGTCCTCACCCCAGCTGAGCAGAATTTTGCAGCGGGGAAAGAGACAGACACCCAATCCCAGCCACTGGGGGGCAGGAGAGACCCAAACAAACCCATGCGCACATCTGGCCATGCAGAGAGTCCATCTAACACACCATGCCAGGAAGAGGGGCAAGCTTCAGGGGAAGAGGCTAGCGAGACCCATGGATACCAAGAGGGTGGGGGGAGAAAAGGGGGCAATTTTTCCACGGGGAAAAATTGGTGGGTGCTTAGCACCCACCGGCAGCTCCCCACCCCTCCGCCCCAGCTCACCTCCACCTCCGCTCTGCCTTCACATCCTCCGCTGAGTGTGCCACGTGCCCACTTTTTCCCCCTAGCACCCAGCGCTTGCGCCGCAAAACAGCTGTTTCACGTGGCAAGTGCTGGGAGGAGGGGCCGAGGCGGGGATTTGGGGAAGGGTTTGGAATGGGGGCGTGGCAGGAGCGGGGCCAGGGCGGGGGGGCGCGAGCACCCACCGGCGCCGGGGAAAGTTGGCACCTGTGACTTGAGGTGCTGTAATGAGCCAGCTCAGCATGAGAGAGGGCCAGCGGGTGAAGGGAGGACAACACATTTCCAATTCACACTTTGGTTTCCCTACAAAGCGCTCCCACCTGTGACGTCGGGAGGGGACGGGACATCGCGATGCCAGACAGCGGAGAAGCAGGCAGAAGGGCAAAGGCAGGATTTCTGACTCACAGCTCAGTGATTGCACGTGGAGCATGGGGGGCAAATTCCTCAGTTGCTGCTGGCAAGAAAGACACAGTTTGTTGGGGTCACTGAGATCAGAACCCAGCCCTGACGCCACTGGCGTCCATGGGGTCACTGCAGATTTTCTCCAGGGTCACTGAGATCAGTGCACAC
>NW_020714995.1:0-1585 GCF_002925995.2 Terrapene triunguis | reverse complement strand
TTCTCCGGCACGAACTGGAGAGCTATCTGCTCTGCAAGTCTGAAGAGGCCATTCGTATCCAGAAAGGTCGGAGCAAGATAGACCATCTGCAGGCCGGGTACATGAAAGTCATTGAAGGGAAGGTGGATGGGCTCTTGCGGGACTGCAGGGAGAGGGAGAAGGAGCTGAAGCCCAAGGAACTGGAAAGGGAGTTTGCCAAGATGTGGAAGGAAACCTTAGCAGAGCTGCCGCTGGAGCGCTTACCCCTACGCCAAATCCACGAAGACGTCTACTACCAGCTGTGCAAGGACCTGGAGAACAGAGGGAGTTTGGTCAAGCAGATGCTCCATAAAGCCCAGAACTTGCTCACCTATCAAAGCAAACCCTTCCGCATGAAGAAGGAGTATCTGGACTTGGCTTGGTACAAAGCGGCTATGGAGTTTATAACGCAGCAGTGTAAGCATGAATTGGAAGAGTTCACAAAGTCCCTGGTGGAGGAGTGTAGGAGGTGCATTGGGCAGAAGGTCCACTCCCAGGGGGATTATGACCAGACCTACTGCAGGGAATTGCTGTGGATGATCAACGAGAGGCTCCAGGAGAACGTCGTTGGGAAGATGTGCACCAGTGCTTCCTTTGAAGTCGATTTAAAACTTCACATCCTGGGGGAGGCAGCCAGCACTTTCCAGAAAATGCACGAAGACTTTCTCAAGAAGAACGACCCTCAGCGTCGCCTGGAGGAGCTGAGACCTCAGTATTTCTCCACCTTCAGAGACCTTTACTATGAGAAGGATGCCTGCCAGAAGAGAGCTTTTGATTTCTGTGACCGGTGCCTGAGACCCGCCCTGTGGGCATATATGAAGAAAAGACTCGGGATTGAGATAGTGGACGACTTTCTCAGCAGTGGAGAGTCCATCGAGTATGGCAGCCGGAGCTTCTTCCAGTTCACCGTGCAGAAGAAGCTGCTGGAGGAGATGGACTTCAATAACTATGTGAAATACGTCAGTAACTATGAAGTGTTTGTCAAATCCTGGATCCAGACACGCCTGTTTGATCACTACAGAGAGACGGGGGGCTTGAAGGAGCTAGAGAGAATGGTTCTAGCCACAATAATGAAGAAAATCCGGGACACTCTGGAGAGTTGTGAGTGCCAAGACACCCCCACCATCTTTGAGTTCTTGGACCATTTTTGCCAAGCGATGTGCAAGGAGCTGGTCATCTCCAAGGACAGTTTGGAGGTGATCATCTTCAAGAACACAGCCAATGTCGGGCAGTTCTCAGTCGACATCCAGACCTTCCTTCCCCAGGTGGAAGATGGCATCCTCTCAGAGTGGGAAGAGCTGAGCGGGGAAATGGTCTTCACACAGCTCCAGTTCAAGCCCCAGGATGAGATCTTCAAGCGCGTGTTTGGCTGTGGGAAGCAGTGTCCATTCTGTAAAGTCCCCTGTGAAGCAGGAGGCAGTGACCACAAGGAGCATTTTGCATCAGTGCATCGGCCTCAAGGTCTGGGGAGATACAGGGATGAGACAAGCAAGAGACTTATATATTCTTTATGCTCCTCTGACGTGGTTTCTTCAATGGTATTTAGAAATCTGCACACAGCCTTCCA
>NW_020714994.1:0-1585 GCF_002925995.2 Terrapene triunguis | reverse complement strand
TTCTCCGGCACGAACTGGAGAGCTATCTGCTCTGCAAGTCTGAAGAGACCATTCGTATCCAGAAAGGTCGGAGCAAGATAGACCATCTGCAGGCCGGGTACATGAAAGTCATTGAAGGGAAGGTGGACGGGCTCTTGCAGGACTGCAGGGAGAGGGAGATGGAGCTAAAGGTCAAGGAACTGGAAAGGGAGTTTGCCAAGATGTGGAAGGAAACCTTAGCGGAGCTGCCGCTGGAGCGCTTACCCCTACGCCAAATTGATAAAGACATCCACTACCAGCTGTGCAAGGACCTGGGGAACAGAGGGAGTTTGGTCAAGCAGATGCTCTATAAAGCCCAGAACTTGCTCACCTATCAAAGCAAACCCTTCCGCATGAAGAAGGAGTATCTGGACTTGGCTTGGTACAAAGCGGCTATGGAGTTTATAACGCAGCAGTGTAAGCATGAATTGGAAGAGTTCACAAAGTCCCTGGTGGAGGAGTGTAGGAGGTGCATTGGGCAGAAGGTCCACTCCCAGGGGGATTATGACCAGACCTACTGCAGGGAATTGCTGTGGATGATCAACGAGAGGCTCCAGGAGAACGTCGTTGGGAAGATGTGCACCAGTGCTTCCTTTGAAGTCGATTTAAAACTTCACATCCTGGGGGAGGCAGCCAGCACTTTCCAGAAAATGCACGAAGACTTTCTCAAGAAGAACGACCCTCAGCGTCGCCTGGAGGAGCTGAGACCTCAGTATTTCTCCACCTTCAGAGACCTTTACTATGAGAAGGATGCCTGCCAGAAGAGAGCTTTTGATTTCTGTGACCGGTGCCTGAGACCCGCCCTGTGGGCATATATGAAGAAAAGACTCGGGATTGAGATAGTGGACGACTTTCTCAGCAGTGGAGAGTCCATCGAGTATGGCAGCCGGAGCTTCTTCCAGTTCACCGTGCAGAAGAAGCTGCTGGAGGAGATGGACTTCAATAACTATGTGAAATACGTCAGTAACTATGAAGTGTTTGTCAAATCCTGGATCCAGACACGCCTGTTTGATCACTACAGAGAGACGGGGGGCTTGAAGGAGCTAGAGAGAATGGTTCTAGCCACAATAATGAAGAAAATCCGGGACACTCTGGAGAGTTGTGAGTGCCAAGACACCCCCACCATCTTTGAGTTCTTGGACCATTTTTGCCAAGCGATGTGCAAGGAGCTGGTCATCTCCAAGGACAGTTTGGAGGTGATCATCTTCAAGAACACAGCCAATGTCGGGCAGTTCTCAGTCGACATCCAGACCTTCCTTCCCCAGGTGGAAGATGGCATCCTCTCAGAGTGGGAAGAGCTGAGCGGGGAAATGGTCTTCACACAGCTCCAGTTCAAGCCCCAGGATGAGATCTTCAAGCGCGTGTTTGGCTGTGGGAAGCAGTGTCCATTCTGTAAAGTCCCCTGTGAAGCAGGAGGCAGTGACCACAAGGAGCATTTTGCATCAGTGCATCGGCCTCAAGGTCTGGGGAGATACAGGGATGAGACAAGCAAGAGACTTATATATTCTTTATGCTCCTCTGACGTGGTTTCTTCAATGGTATTTAGAAATCTGCACACAGCCTTCCA
>NW_020714993.1:1289-1563 GCF_002925995.2 Terrapene triunguis | reverse complement strand
TGGGGGGATCCCCAATGCCCACAGAGACTGGATTCCCCCACATCCATAGGGAATAGGGAGCGTCAAAAGATTTCCGCCCTGCACCTTGCACTGTGAAGCTGGGGACAGATTCCCAAGGGGGATTCCCAACCCCATGACCTCTGGAGAGGTTTAAGGGGGATTTCCCCCCATCTGCAGGGCCTGGGGAGTTGCAGGAAACTCCCCCCCCCCAACACCTTCTGCCGCCCCAGCTCTGGGCTCCCTCATTCCCCCCACCATTGCTCCCCCCCCACAC
>NW_020714993.1:0-1189 GCF_002925995.2 Terrapene triunguis | reverse complement strand
CCGCCCCAGCCCTGGGCTCTCTCCCACCCCCACCTGCACCCTCCTTCTGCCGCAGCCCTGGGTCACTGGCAACTCACTCCCACGGCAGATCATTCAGCAGGAATTTTAGATGTGCACAGAACACAGACAGGATTGGTTCCCATACGGTTACAGAACTGCAGTAAAGTGGAACAATTTTCAGCTTGTGTGATTGGAGGATATCTGGATGCATATTATAAGACTGTCCTACATAAATGAGGAAAAGTTGAGGTGCCTTTATTATTCTTTTGTTCCACTCTTTCTTTCTATGGGGAATTTGCCAATGCAATATCACTGTCTTCCTTTTAAACAAACAAACAAGGCAATGGCTGTTGAAAATAGCAATTCCAATCCTAATAACCATTGGGAAGCATTTCTTGCTCAATTTTATCCTACTTTTTCTACAGCAAGTTACAGTGGATCAGTATATTTGATTTGGGAGAAATGAGGTAACAGCTGCCCAAATTGAGCTTGAGCACTCCTGAATTTTGAGGTGTTCAAATCTGGAAGGCAGGTGCTGGAGAGCGGGGGTCTGAGTGGCACGGTAAAGGGGCTGGGGGGTTGGATGGGGCGGAGGTTCGGGGGGGCTGTCAGGGGCAGGGAGAAGGGGGGGGATAGATGGGTCAGGGGTTTGGGGGGGCAGTCAGGGGACAGGCAGCGGTTGTATAGGCATGGGACTCCCGGGGGTTTGTCAGGGGACAGGTAGGGGATGGAGTCCTAAGGGGGAAGTTGAGGGGGTCTCAGGAGGGGTCAGTTGGGGACAAGGAGAAGGGAGGCTTAGATAGGGGGTGGGATCCCAAGGGGCAGTTAGGGGCAGGGGTTTCAGGAGGGGGCAATCAGGGGACAAGGAGCAGCGGGGCTTAGATAGGGGGTGGGATCTCAAGGGGCAGTTAGGGGCAGGGGGCCTGGGAGGGGGTGATCAGGGGACAGGAAGCAGGGGGGGGTTGGATGGGTTGGGGTTTCTGTGGGGGGCAGTCAGAGGGAGTGGATGGTGGCAAGGTGGGGCTACCCTCCCTCCTTGTGGAGTGTCCTATTTTTTAATGTTAAAATATGGTATCCCTACCCTTCACAGTGCAGCTCTCCAGTCACAGTAGGCTGCAGCATGAGGTCTCAGCTACCTCACACTCTCCCCTTCTTTCCTGTTGGTAGTGGCCAAGGGAATGCTGGGAAA
>NW_020714992.1:1289-1563 GCF_002925995.2 Terrapene triunguis | reverse complement strand
TGGGGGGATCCCCAATGCCCACAGAGACTGGATTCCCCCACATCCATAGGGAATAGGGAGCGTCAAAAGATTTCCGCCCTGCACCTTGCACTGTGAAGCTGGGGACAGATTCCCAAGGGGGATTCCCAACCCCATGACCTCTGGAGAGGTTTAAGGGGGATTTCCCCCCATCTGCAGGGCCTGGGGAGTTGCAGGAAACTCCCCCCCCCCAACACCTTCTGCCGCCCCAGCTCTGGGCTCCCTCATTCCCCCCACCATTGCTCCCCCCCCACAC
>NW_020714992.1:0-1189 GCF_002925995.2 Terrapene triunguis | reverse complement strand
CCGCCCCAGCCCTGGGCTCTCTCCCACCCCCACCTGCACCCTCCTTCTGCCGCAGCCCTGGGTCACTGGCAACTCACTCCCACGGCAGATCATTCAGCAGGAATTTTAGATGTGCACAGAACACAGACAGGATTGGTTCCCATACGGTTACAGAACTGCAGTAAAGTGGAACAATTTTCAGCTTGTGTGATTGGAGGAT
This sequence comes from Terrapene triunguis, assembly GCF_002925995.2. Classification (NCBI taxonomy): domain Eukaryota; kingdom Metazoa; phylum Chordata; order Testudines; family Emydidae; genus Terrapene; species Terrapene triunguis. The sequence goes on along the minus strand of NW_020714992.1, from coordinate 990 downwards.
ATCTGGATGCATATTATAAGACTGTCCTACATAAATGAGGAAAAGTTGAGGTGCCTTTATTATTCTTTTGTTCCACTCTTTCTTTCTATGGGGAATTTGCCAATGCAATATCACTGTCTTCCTTTTAAACAAACAAACAAGGCAATGGCTGTTGAAAATAGCAATTCCAATCCTAATAACCATTGGGAAGCATTTCTTGCTCAATTTTATCCTACTTTTTCTACAGCAAGTTACAGTGGATCAGTATATTTGATTTGGGAGAAATGAGGTAACAGCTGCCCAAACTGAGCTTGAGTATTCCTGAATTTTGAGGTGTTCAAATCTGGAAGGCAGGTGCTGGAGAGCGGGGGTCTGAGTGGCACGGTAAAGGGGCTGGGGGGTTGGATGGGGCGGAGGTTCGGGGGGGCTGTCAGGGGCAGGGAGAAGGGGGGGGATAGATGGGTCAGGGGTTTGGGGGGGCAGTCAGGGGACAGGCAGCGGTTGTATAGGCATGGGACTCCCGGGGGTTTGTCAGGGGACAGGTAGGGGATGGAGTCCTAAGGGGGAAGTTGAGGGGGTCTCAGGAGGGGTCAGTTGGGGACAAGGAGAAGGGAGGCTTAGATAGGGGGTGGGATCCCAAGGGGCAGTTAGGGGCAGGGGTTTCAGGAGGGGGCAATCAGGGGACAAGGAGCAGCGGGGCTTAGATAGGGGGTGGGATCTCAAGGGGCAGTTAGGGGCAGGGGGCCTGGGAGGGGGTGATCAGGGGACAGGAAGCAGGGGGGGGTTGGATGGGTTGGGGTTTCTGTGGGGGGCAGTCAGAGGGAGTGGATGGTGGCAAGGTGGGGCTACCCTCCCTCCTTGTGGAGTGTCCTATTTTTTAATGTTAAAATATGGTATCCCTACCCTTCACAGTGCAGCTCTCCAGTCACAGTAGGCTGCAGCATGAGGTCTCAGCTACCTCACACTCTCCCCTTCTTTCCTGTTGGTAGTGGCCAAGGGAATGCTGGGAAA
>NW_020714991.1:0-1570 GCF_002925995.2 Terrapene triunguis | reverse complement strand
TCATGGGAACTGGGGAGCCATTTCCTCCCTGCCCCCGGGGAAATTTCCCAGTGCCCCCGGCCCCTAGGGAGCTACTCAGGATTCTCCCCACATCCGTGGGTCCTTGGGAACTCCAGTGATCCCAGGCACGCATGGCGACTGGAGAACTGAGATGGATCCCACAATGCCCGCGGGTAGTGGGCAGAGCCGGCTCTAGGATTTTTGCTGCCCCAAGCAAAAAAAATTTTCACTGGCCCCCCGTCCCAGCCCTGGGCTCCTCGCCGCACCCCCCTGCTGCCCCAGCCCTGGGCTCTCCCCCCACAACACCTCCTGCCGCCCCAGCTCTGGGCTCCCTCATTCCCCACCACCATTGCCCCACACACACACCTCCTGCCGCCCCAGCCCTGGGCTCTCTCCCACCCCCACCTGCACCCTCCTTCTGCCGCAGCCCTGGGTCACTGGTAACTCACTCCCACGGCAGGTCATTCAGCAGGAATTTTAGATGTGCACAGAACACAGACAGGATTGATTCCCATATGGTTACAGAACTGCAGTAAAGTGGAACAATTTTCAGCTTGTGTGATTGGACGATATCTAGATGCATATTATAAGACTGTCCTACATAAATGAGGAAAAGTTGAGGTGCCTTTATTATTCTTTTGTTCCACTCTTTCTTTCTATGGGGAATTTGCCAATGCAATATCACTGTCTTCCTTTTAAACAAACAAACAAACAAACAAGGCAATGGCTGTTGAAAATAGCAATTCCAGTCCTAATAACCACTGGGAAGCATTTCTTGCTCAATTTTATCCTACTTTTTCTACAGCAAGTTACAGTGGATCAGTATATTTGATTTGGGAGAAATGAGGTAACAGCTGCCCAAATTGAGCTTGAGCACTCCTGAATTTTGAGGTGTTCAAATCTGGAAGGCAGGTGCTGGGGAGAGGGGGGTCTGAGTGGCACGATAAAGGGGCTGGGGGGTTGGATGGGGCGGAGGTTTGGGGGGGCTGTCAGGAGCAGGGAGAAGGGGGGGATAGATGGGTCAGGGGTTTGGGGGGGCAGTCAGGGGACAGGCAGCGGTTGTATAGGCATGGGACTCCCAGGGGTTTGTCAGGGGACAGGTAGGGGGTGGAGTCCTAAGGGGGAAGTTGGGGGGGGTCTCAGGAGGGGTCAGTTGGGGACAAGGAGAAGAGAGGCTTAGATAGGGGGTGGGATCCCAAGGGGCAGTTAGGGGCAGGGGTTTCAGGAGGGGGCAATCAGGGGACAAGGAGCAGCGGGGCTTAGATAGGGGGTGGGATCTCAAGGGGCAGTTAGGGGCAGGGGGCCTGGGAGGGGGTGATCAGGGGACAGGAAGCAGGGGGGGGTTGGATGGGTTGGGGTTTCTGTGGGGGGCAGTCAGAGGGAGTGGATGGTGGCAAGCTGGGGCTACCCTCCCTCCCTGTGGAGTGTCCTATTTTTTAATTTTAAAATATGGTATCCCTACCCTTCACAGTGCAGCTCTCCAGTCACAGTAGGCTGCAGCATGAGGTCTCAGCTACCTCACTCTCTCCCCTTCTTTCCTGTTGGTAGTGGCCAAGGGAATGCTGGGAAA
>NW_020714990.1:0-1686 GCF_002925995.2 Terrapene triunguis | reverse complement strand
CTCTCCCCTTCTTTCCTGTTGGTAGTGGCCAAGGGAATGCTGGGAAATGTAGTTCTTTCCCTGCTCTAGGGCTGGGTCTATAGGCAGGGAGCTAACCAAGGAACTACAGCTCTCAGGGCCCCCTGTTGGTTCTCAGCTCCCATGCTGGATTCCTGCCGCCCCTGCAAATGGGCTGCCCCAAGCACGTGCTTGCTTTGCTGGTGCCTAGAGCCGTCCCTGGTAGTGGGGAACCGAAGGGCATTCCCCAGCGCCCGGGAAGAGTGGGGAGCCATGGGCCCGCAAGAACTGGGGACCATTGGCAGACTCCCCCACCTCCATTGGTGGTGGCTTGCGATCTGCGGGGGGTGTTTCATGATGGCTGAATGAAACTTTTCCCACAGGCAAGGCATTTATGAAGTTGTGACCAGGGTCACACTGAGATTGTGCAATTAGGGCAAACTGCGAAGAATGGAGCCGACAATCCTCAAAACTGGTGGCTATTCCAATACTTAGATTCTTCAAGCCAGCAACAAAACAGCTTCTACAATACCTTACTGTTATACAGAAGCCAAAGCACAGCTCCCTTACAGCAACCCAGCCTTCAGCTCCCTCCCAGGCGGCCCATTTCAACATGATGGGAATTGCTGAAAATCTTATTCCCCATATTAAAAAGTTCCACCAATCCCAAAGGATCCTATACATTATCCACCAAGTTAAGGAATACTTCAGTTCTTACCCAAATACACACTTACAGCCAATTCTTATTAACTCAACTAAGATTTATTAAAAGAAGAAAAGAGAGAGTGTGTGTTGGTTAAACGATCATTATACATACAGACATGCATAGAGTCGTTCGGCCAGTTTCACTGTAGAGATGGTGCTTTAGAATTGCAAAGAGTCCTTTACAGAATCATTTCCTCAAGTTCTAGTCCAATGTCCAATTTCAATGTCAGGGCGGTCCAGATAGGACTGCAGATCCCCGTCTTCCGACTCACACTCCCCCCGTATAAAGGTTAGGCAGATCAGAGAAGAAAGGATCATTTTTGCAGCGTCTCGACAGCACACAGTCCTTGGCTGAACAACAGGCTTTTGAAGTAACTTTCTATTTCCTAAACATCACTGGTTATTAATTACATGGATTAGCATGAGGTGATGCTCCATAAAGCAGTTCATAGACAGTTTACCATAAACTTTCAGGAGACAAACAATGACATTATTACAACCAAGTTTTGTCTAAATGTTAATATTCCCTTTTGATCTCTGAATTCACAGAATAGAGCCCTAGACAAGAACTGTTTATTTCCATTGTTAACCTCTAACAAGATACAGCCAAACAAAGACAACATCAGTTACCATCTTCTTCCATGTCTTTAACAATACAGGTTTACCTCTCGAAGCTCTCGTTTATCTAACGAGGACACACTTTTCTAACGTGTCTCTAAAGGTTGAATCTAGGTCAATTACATGCAATTTCCTTAACACCTTCTGTCTCTGTGTCAGAGAAGTTTAGCTCCTGTGTCGATTCTCTCATGTTTAATGAGGTGTGATCTCTGTGTGAAATTTCCCCAGGGTCCAAGCACTTGTGGGGTCTCTCTCCTGTGTGGATTGACTGATGTCTCACAAGGTGTGACCTACACATTAGACCTTTTCCACAGTCTAAGCACTTGTAAGGTCTCTCTCCTGTGTGGATTCTCTGATGTATAACAA
>NW_020714989.1:0-1570 GCF_002925995.2 Terrapene triunguis | reverse complement strand
TCATGGGAACTGGGGAGCCATTTCCTCCCTGCCCCCGGGGAAATTTCCCAGTGCCCCCGGCCCCTAGGGAGCTACTCAGGATTCTCCCCACATCCGTGGGTCCTTGGGAACTCCAGTGATCCCAGGCACGCATGGCGACTGGAGAACTGAGATGGATCCCACAATGCCCGCGGGTAGTGGGCAGAGCCGGCTCTAGGATTTTTGCTGCCCCAAGCAAAAAAAATTTTCACTGGCCCCCCGTCCCAGCCCTGGGCTCCTCGCCGCACCCCCCTGCTGCCCCAGCCCTGGGCTCTCCCCCCACAACACCTCCTGCCGCCCCAGCTCTGGGCTCCCTCATTCCCCACCACCATTGCCCCACACACACACCTCCTGCCGCCCCAGCCCTGGGCTCTCTCCCACCCCCACCTGCACCCTCCTTCTGCCGCAGCCCTGGGTCACTGGTAACTCACTCCCACGGCAGGTCATTCAGCAGGAATTTTAGATGTGCACAGAACACAGACAGGATTGATTCCCATATGGTTACAGAACTGCAGTAAAGTGGAACAATTTTCAGCTTGTGTGATTGGACGATATCTAGATGCATATTATAAGACTGTCCTACATAAATGAGGAAAAGTTGAGGTGCCTTTATTATTCTTTTGTTCCACTCTTTCTTTCTATGGGGAATTTGCCAATGCAATATCACTGTCTTCCTTTTAAACAAACAAACAAACAAACAAGGCAATGGCTGTTGAAAATAGCAATTCCAGTCCTAATAACCACTGGGAAGCATTTCTTGCTCAATTTTATCCTACTTTTTCTACAGCAAGTTACAGTGGATCAGTATATTTGATTTAGGAGAAATGAGGTAACAGCTGCCCAAATTGAGCTTGAGCACTCCTGAATTTTGAGGTGTTCAAATCTGGAAGGCAGGTGCTGGGGAGAGGGGGGTCTGAGTGGCACGATAAAGGGGCTGGGGGGTTGGATGGGGCGGAGGTTTGGGGGGGCTGTCAGGAGCAGGGAGAAGGGGGGGATAGATGGGTCAGGGGTTTGGGGGGGCAGTCAGGGGACAGGCAGCGGTTGTATAGGCATGGGACTCCCAGGGGTTTGTCAGGGGACAGGTAGGGGGTGGAGTCCTAAGGGGGAAGTTGGGGGGGGTCTCAGGAGGGGTCAGTTGGGGACAAGGAGAAGAGAGGCTTAGATAGGGGGTGGGATCCCAAGGGGCAGTTAGGGGCAGGGGTTTCAGGAGGGGGCAATCAGGGGACAAGGAGCAGCGGGGCTTAGATAGGGGGTGGGATCTCAAGGGGCAGTTAGGGGCAGGGGGCCTGGGAGGGGGTGATCAGGGGACAGGAAGCAGGGGGGGGTTGGATGGGTTGGGGTTTCTGTGGGGGGCAGTCAGAGGGAGTGGATGGTGGCAAGCTGGGGCTACCCTCCCTCCCTGTGGAGTGTCCTATTTTTTAATTTTAAAATATGGTATCCCTACCCTTCACAGTGCAGCTCTCCAGTCACAGTAGGCTGCAGCATGAGGTCTCAGCTACCTCACTCTCTCCCCTTCTTTCCTGTTGGTAGTGGCCAAGGGAATGCTGGGAAA
>NW_020714988.1:0-1687 GCF_002925995.2 Terrapene triunguis | reverse complement strand
CTCTCCCCTTCTTTCCTGTTGGTAGTGGCCAAGGGAATGCTGGGAAATGTAGTTCTTTCCCTGCTCTAGGGCTGGGTCTATAGGCAGGGAGCTAACCAAGGAACTACAGCTCCCAGGGCCCCCTGTTGGTTCTCAGCTCCCATGCTGGATTCCTGCCGCCCCTGCAAATGGGCTGCCCCAAGCACGTGCTTGCTTTGCTGGTGCCTAGAGCCGTCCCTGGTAGTGGGGAACCGAAGGGCATTCCCCAGCGCCCGGGAAGAGTGGGGAGCCATGGGCCCGCAAGAACTGGGGACCATTGGCAGACTCCCCCACCTCCATTGGTGGTGGCTTGCGATCTGCGGGGGGGTGTTTCATGATGGCTGAATGAAACTTTTCCCACAGGCAAGGCATTTATGAAGTTGTGACCAGGGTCACACTGAGATTGTGCAATTAGGGCAAACTGTGAAGAATGGAGCCGACAATCCTCAAAACTGGTGGCTATTCCAATACTTAGATTCTTCAAGCCAGCAACAAAACAGCTTCTACAATACCTTACTGTTATACAGAAGCCAAAGCACAGCTCCCTTACAGCAACCCAGCCTTCAGCTCCCTCCCAGGCGGCCCATTTCAACATGATGGGAATTGCTGAAAATCTTATTCCCCATATTAAAAAGTTCCACCAATCCCAAAGGATCCTATACATTATCCACCAAGTTAAGGAATACTTCAGTTCTTACCCAAATACACACTTACAGCCAATTCTTATTAACTCAACTAAGATTTATTAAAAGAAGAAAAGAGAGAGTGTGTGTTGGTTAAACGATCATTATACATACAGACATGCATAGAGTCGTTCGGCCAGTTTCACTGTAGAGATGGTGCTTTAGAATTGCAAAGAGTCCTTTACAGAATCATTTCCTCAAGTTCTAGTCCAATGTCCAATTTCAATGTCAGGGCGGTCCAGATAGGACTGCAGATCCCCGTCTTCCGACTCACACTCCCCCCGTATAAAGGTTAGGCAGATCAGAGAAGAAAGGATCATTTTTGCAGCGTCTCGACAGCACACAGTCCTTGGCTGAACAACAGGCTTTTGAAGTAACTTTCTATTTCCTAAACATCACTGGTTATTAATTACATGGATTAGCATGAGGTGATGCTCCATAAAGCAGTTCATAGACAGTTTACCATAAACTTTCAGGAGACAAACAATGACATTATTACAACCAAGTTTTGTCTAAATGTTAATATTCCCTTTTGATCTCTGAATTCACAGAATAGAGCCCTAGACAAGAACTGTTTATTTCCATTGTTAACCTCTAACAAGATACAGCCAAACAAAGACAACTTCAGTTACCATCTTCTTCCAGGTCTTTAACAATACGGGTTTACCTCTCGAAGCTCTAGTTTATCTAACGAGGACACACTTTTCTAACGTGTCTCTAAAGGTTGAATCTAGGTCAATTACATGCAATTTCCTTAACACCTTCTGTCTCTGTGTCAGAGAAGTTTAGCTCCTGTGTCGATTCTCTCATGTTTAATGAGGTGTGATCTCTGTGTGAAATTTCGCCAGGGTCCAAGCACTTGTGGGGTCTCTCTCCTGTGTGGATTGACTGATGTCTCACAAGGTGTGACCTACACATTAGACCTTTTCCACAGTCTAAGCACTTGTAAGGTCTCTCTCCTGTGTGGATTCTCTGATGTATAACAA
>NW_020714987.1:0-5195 GCF_002925995.2 Terrapene triunguis | reverse complement strand
CCTGTGTGGCTTAGTTGATGTCTAATTAGTTCTGACTTCCAAATGAAACATTTCCCACACTCGAGGCATTGAGAGGGTTTCTTTCTTCTGTGGCTTCTCCCATGATTACTCAGGGCTGAGCGATTATTGAAGCTTTCCCCACAGTCCAAGCATTGAAGGGGTTTCTCTCCAGTATGGATTGTCTGATGTGTAGCAAGCTGTGATCTCAGAATGAATCCTTTCCCATCCAAGAGGCATTCATAGCGTTTGTCTTCCTTGAAATTTGTCTGCTGGGTTGTGGGATCCTTGTCTCCTCCCCCACATTTAATAGATTCATCCACCTTCTTCCTTGGTTGGTTTCCCTGCTGCCTCTCTGACCTGTGCCAATTTCCACAGGCTTCTTCCTGTTCGAAGCACTGGGAAAAATTCCTTTCTGCTCTTCCCACAAATGTCCTCTGTGGTTCCACTTTCCCAGGGACTTCCTCATGATGATTCCCTTCCTCCTTCTCACTCACTGCCTCATCACCTGCTGGGAGAGAGACAATCCAGATAGGAATCATTGTGCTGTGGAGAAAGAGGAATAGCACCAAGGGAAAACCCAGCTCACTAAATTTGGGAAGAATCAGTAATTGGATTCTGATTCCACATCCCACACAAACACTCACAGGGAAGGAGAGATAGGAAGGAAACTCCTGCAGCTAACAGGACAGGTGGAAAGCCGTGAGCAATATCTGCTGACTACAGTGCTGCCCTGGGTAAGAGGAGGAAGAACTGAGGGCATTCCTCACACCACATTTTTAGGATTCTCAACTTTTTCTTCATCCCCCAGATGATTTCTGTGTGAGTCCTTACCTGTGTGGTCACGTCTCAGGCTCTCTCTTTCCTCACAGGACTGGAGATCTGGGACCCACGGCTCTTCCCCTCGTTCCAGGCGGGAGATCAGCTCAGGTTTCGGAATGGGGAATCCTGCACAGGGGGTGGAAATCAGACCAGATCAGGGTGCCTGGAGCCTTGAGAGAGTATTTGTCACAAAGGGCATTCTGTGAGTGGAACGTGTCCCTGTGCTCTGCTGGGGAACATGGAACCCAAGAGGACAGGAACGTGGTCGCTGAGCCCTCTTGGGAGAGGCAGACGTCTGGGGAGGTGAGGGGAATTTTTACACTCTCATTAGGTGTTCCCAGGATCTGTGCAGCCTAGGAGCCTTGCTGACTCACACACAGCTCTCACGGGAAACCTCTGCCTATTTCTAAGCCTTCCCAGTGGCTGGAGCTATTCCCAAGAAGGGAGGTAAATAAGGATTTGATGTGTATGGGAATCAATACATAAAGGAGAACGAATGAATTCTGTCCCTTTGAAAGCTGGAGGGGTGGGGATGAGCTAGCATGTCCATTAAGTTTTGACACCGTGTCTCACTGGAGGGGGCACGGAGATGCAAGTCTCTCTCACATGGCAGCTGTGCATTACGCAAAACATTCCCCTCAGATCTAACTGATCAGGGAAGAATCTGACCAGATTTATACATACAAACTCAACGGCTTCTAATAACCGAGGGGATGGGAATCCCTTACCCAGCGAGGTCACAATCTTGTAGTTCTCCTGCATGACATCCCTGTAGAGGGCTCTCTGAGCGGGGTCCAGCAGAGCCCCCTGCCCCTGGGTGAAATACACAGCCACCTCCTCAAAGGTCACCGGCATCTGAAAGAACAAGAGTCCCCCACTCAGCACCTGCTGCCCCAGTCACAATCCCGCTAGTCACGCGGGAGGAAGAATAAAGAAATGGAAGCTCTGGGAGGGCTAGAATAGCAGAATCCCACCCCCACCCTGCTCAGAGCAGCCAGGAGGCTTCAGGGGGTGGGAGAAGGTGAGAGCTCCTTGTCCCCCCCAGCACACGGACCAGGGCAGGGTCTTCTCATTTCCCACACACCTGCCAGACACAGGCTGATACGGGAAGCAGAGCTCTGAGCCGGGGACAGGGACAGGGACAGGAATCCCAATAGCTTCCCTTCGTATTTCACAGAAGCCTCTGGCTACTGGGTTCAGGCTCCATCCCTGTGCAGGGGGGTTGTGTCCTGTTTCTGAAATGGGCGAATGTCCCTCCCTCCCCATCACCAATTGTCCTACTCAGAAAATCAGTAGGTTTCTCACACAATGTCTCATCCCTCCCTCTCCCTCCCCCTACCCAGCAGCTCCATGAAAATCCCCTACCTGAGCTGGCTCCATCACAGCCATTTCCCTTCCCTGTCTCCTGAAAAATGGGCCAATCTGAAGCGAAATGTGGATGTGATTCCTCAGCCTGTTGGGGCGAGAGGGAGGTTACAGAAGGGACTTCGGTCCATGTCACGCCCCGGTTCCCCCCAAGCTGTTTAGACGCTCCCAGTAACAGCATCTCTGAGACAAATGCTAGAAAAAGAGCAGAATCAAAGGGGCCATTATGAGGGATTGCCCCAATTTGCAGTGTAAACCCCTCTCCCTTAGCAACAGCGGAGCCCTCTGGTGGCCACACCTGAAGAATGAGCTGCCCTGGACTCCCCTGGCAACCCCCAGGGACAGACAGGCAGAGACTGATCCTATTGGTCCATCTGCACTCATCCCCTGCCAGAGCCAGCAGTGACTCTGGTCTGACTCCAGTGTGGCTGAGGTCTAAAACCTGCCTGTAAATCAGACCAAGACCTTGGACAGTCCTGAACATTCAGGAATCAGAGCCCCAAAAATCATGAGTTTGTCTCTTTTAAAAAACCCAATGTAACCTGGGAGCAGTGTGTGTGCGGGAAGGGAGGGGGGTGCCTGTGGATAGTTCCCTAGTAACTAGGCACTGCCAGGGAAATAGAACGTAGACAGACAGCATTGTCTGTTACCTCTGTCGTACATCAGAATCCAGGGGCGGCCCTAGACTAGGTCCCCGAGGCGAGCCATGCAATCGGAGCCCCCAACCCCAAACCCCAAGGGCAGATGTAGGCTGAGGATTTCCGTAAACTGGGAAACATTTTGCCCCTTTTTCCCTTTTATCATTTTTTAAGCATTTTCTTTTAAACAGAGGTGTAATTATTCGGTTTATCCATCCACACTACTTTCCAACTAATGTTTCTGAGATCAGATAAAATAGAGAGACAAAATTTTCAGAATAGATTTGTACACGAGAGCTAGATGATATTTCAGTCCAATTTCAAATAAAAATGTATTAAAAATGTTAATTATAATTTTTATTATTACAAATCCAAAATCATCCATTACGCTAAATGGCTTTAACTGCCTTTACCACCACATCCAATATAGAAAGAAAGAAGAAAACTCTTCAATGAGCTTTAACCTTTATTTACAAAACACTGAATAAAAAACACACTGTGCTCTTAAAACATGACTTTTCTTGCTTTAAGTTTTGAAAATTCAGATACTAGTTCTTTTAGCCTTGGTCTACGGGGGGGGAAGGGGAGGTCTAGACGTAAGGTACGCAACTTCAGCTACGTGAATACCTCGATCGACTTACCGCAGCGTCTTCATGGCATGGGGTCAACTGCCGCCGCTCCCCCATCGACTCCGCTTCCACCTCTTGTGGCAGTGGAGTATCAAAGTCGATGGCAGAGCGATCGGGGATTGATTTATCGCGTCTAGTCTAGACGCGATAAATCAACCCCCAATAGATCGATCACTACCCGCCAATCCAGTGGGTAGTGTAGACATACCCTTAGATCCAGTTTTCCAGCTATTTCATGCTCTATAGACATTGTTGCAAGTCCAGCAAGTCTCTCTTGCACCATTTTTAAAGCAGATAAGTTTTTATCAATTTTAACTTTGAGAAGCTACATTCCCCACTAGCTATGGAAACTGGCAAAATTAAAAGAATGCATAGAGCTATAAAAATGTTTGGAAAACTGTCTGAGAGTTTATTTTCACAAACAAACTTTAGTACTTCTTCAGGAGTGGAATGTTTCTTAAGTCGGCATGAAAAAACCTGACGCTCACTACACAAATCTGTAGCATCAATGTCTTTTGAATTTTCATGAGTCAATGCCAACTCCAGTTTCATATAAAATTCTCTTATCTGTTTTGCTGTTTTCTTTTGCAAGCTGTGGATATCATATAGAAAGCCAAATATTGACTCTAGCTGCTGCATCTGTTGAAATCTTTTGTCAACCAAGTGAATAGCAGTATCAAGGACTGCAAAGTAGAAATTCACTTTGAACCTTTGTTTTGGGTTCTGAATGGGTGTGTCTCACCCTTCATATGAAAATTGCTGTTTCTTTTGCCGAATGCGAACTGGCTCTGGTTCAAATTCTGTCGGAAAGTCTATTCCTTCAGCAAGCTCAAGAGAATCTACCAATGTTCTTTCAAACCCTTCATCACTTCTGAATTCCTCCAGAATATTTTTAGTTTTCTGCAGTTTTTGATAGCAGAATGTATGCTCAGATTCTTTTCCTGAGGCTGCTTACTAGTGAGGTTAATCTCGAAAAGGATATTATACCACAAAATGAGTGAAGTCACAAATTTGAACTTGGAAAGGCCACTTGCAAGAGCCTCTGCATCTGAACGTGCCATATTACCAGATGATCCAATAAAGGTAGTATCATCAGAAATTTCAATTAGGGCAACATAAATGTTTCCAAGTTAGTTACAGCGTTTACATGGAAACAAAATGATCTTTTGCGACGTTATAACCCAACACTGATTGTTTGGAAAGTAATCCCCTTCCTCACGGTTACCCGCTTGGAGTGTGATGTCATCACTTTCGTAATCTATTAAGCATTACGAAATGCACTGTTACTTTTCTTTTATGAACCTTATTTATTACATGTGAACCAGTTATAACAAAGAAAAGTTCATAATTATACAGCCCGAGAATAACGCTAAGGTTTAATAACGTTTAAAGATATTCACATTTTGGATTTATAATGCTGAAAGACGTTATTCTTTATTCTTTGGCACCAAGAAACATAATTTTCTACAGTATTCACTCGATTCTTAACCATCTACCTATGACATGTAAAATGGTCATTTTACATGTATCAACTTGTGATATCTCTCCTCTACATGAATTTCTGGCTATGCGACCTTGATGTATGTTCAAGTTAGGTGTCACTAGCATTGCAGCTCTTGCCGCTGGCAGAAGTGTTTCATTGTGGCTGAGTTATTGCTTATCAAATTTGCAGAGTGGGTCATCTTTACCTTATATCGCAAATTGGAAAAAAAATTCAGTAAAATATTATTTATTTTTGAAGTAA
>NW_020714986.1:0-5191 GCF_002925995.2 Terrapene triunguis | reverse complement strand
CCTGTGTGGCTTAGTTGATGTCTAATTAGTTCTGACTTCCAAATGAAACATTTCCCACACTCGAGGCATTGAGAGGGTTTCTTTCTTCTGTGGCTTCTCCCATGATTACTCAGGGCTGAGCGATTATTGAAGCTTTCCCCACAGTCCAAGCATTGAAGGGGTTTCTCTCCAGTATGGATTGTCTGATGTGTAGCAAGCTGTGATCTCAGAATGAATCCTTTCCCATCCAAGAGGCATTCATAGCGTTTGTCTTCCTTGAAATTTGTCTGCTGGGTTGTGGGATCCTTGTCTCCTCCCCCACATTTAATAGATTCATCCACCTTCTTCCTTGGTTGGTTTCCCCGCTGCCTCTCTGACCTGTGCCAATTTCCACAGGCTTCTTCCTGTTCGAAGCACTGGGAAAAATTCCCTTCTGCTCTTCCCACAAATGTCCTCTGTGGTTCCACTTTCCTAGGGACCTCCTCGTTATGATTCCCTTCCTCCTTCTCACTCACTGCCTCATCACCTGCTGGGAGAGAGACAATCCAGACAGGAGTCATTGTGCTGTGGAGAAAGAGGAATAGCACCAAGGGAAAACCCAGCTCACTAAATTTGGGAAGAATCAGTAATTGGATTCTGATTCCACATCCCACACAAACACTCACAGGGAAGGAGAGATAGGAAGGAAACTCCTGCAGCTAACAGGACAGGTGGAAAGCCGTGAGCAATATCTGCTGACTACAGTGCTGCCCTGGGTAAGAGGAGGAAGAACTGAGGGCATTCCTCACACCACATTTTTAGGATTCTCAAGTTTTTCTTCATCCCCCAGATGATTTCTGTGTGAGTCCTTACCTGTGTGGTCACCTCTCAGGCTCTCTCTTTCCTCACAGGACTGGAGATCTGGGACCCACGGCTCTTCCCCTCGTTCCAGGCGGGAGATCAGCTCAGGTTTCGGAATGGGGAATCCTGCACAGGGGGTGGAAATCAGACCAGATCAGGGTGCCTGGAGCCTTGAGAGAGTATTTGTCACAAAGGGCATTCTGTGAGTGGAACGTGTCCCTGTGCTCTGCTGGGGAACATGGAACCCAAGAGGACAGGAACGTGGTCGCTGAGCCCTCTTGGGAGAGGCAGACGTCTGGGGAGGTGAGGGGAATTTTTACACTCTCATTAGGTGTTCCCAGGATCTGTGCAGCCTAGGAGCCTTGCTGACTCACACACAGCTCTCACGGGAAACCTCTGCCTATTTCTAAGCCTTCCCAGTGGCTGGAGCTATTCCCAAGAAGGGAGGTAAATAAGGATTTGATGTGTATGGGAATCAATACATAAACGAGAACGAATGAATTCTGTCCCTTTGAAAGCTGGAGGGGTGGGGATGAGCTAGCATGTCCATTAAGTTTTGACACCGTGTCTCACTGGAGGGGGCATGGAGATGCAAGTCTCTCTCACATGGCAGCTGTGCATTACGCAAAACATTCCCCTCAGATCTAACTGATCAGGGAAGAATCTGACCAGATTTATACATACAAACTCAACGGCTTCTAATAACCGAGGGGATGGGAATCCCTTACCCAGCGAGGTCACAATCTTGTAGTTCTCCTGCATGACATCCCTGTAGAGGGCTCTCTGAGCGGGGTCCAGCAGAGCCCCCTGCCCCTGGGTGAAATACACAGCCACCTCCTCAAAGGTCACCGGCATCTGAAAGAACAAGAGTCCCCCACTCAGCACCTGCTGCCCCAGTCACAATCCCGCTAGTCACGCGGGAGGAAGAATAAAGAAATGGAAGCTCTGGGAGGGCTAGAATAGCAGAATCCCACCCCCACCCTGCTCAGAGCAGCCAGGAGGCTTCAGGGGGTGGGAGAAGGTGAGAGCTCCTTGTCCCCCCCAGCACACGGACCAGGGCAGGGTCTTCTCATTTCCCACACACCTGCCAGACACAGGCTGATACGGGAAGCAGAGCTCTGAGCCGGGGACAGGGACAGGGACAGGAATCCCAATAGCTTCCCTTCGTATTTCACAGAAGCCTCTGGCTACTGGGTTCAGGCTCCATCCCTGTGCAGGGGGGTTGTGTCCTGTTTCTGAAATGGGCAAATGTCCCTCCCTCCCCATCACCAATTGTCCTACTCAGAAAATCAGTAGGTTTCTCACACCCTGTCTCCTCCCTCCCTCTCCCTCCCCCTACCCAGCAGCTCCATGAAAATCCCCTACCTGAGCTGGCTCCATCACAGCCATTTCCCTTCCCTGTCTCCTGGAAAATGGGCCAATCTGTAGTGAAATGTGGATGTGATTCCTCAGCCTGTCGGGGCGAGAGGGAGGTTACAGAAGGGATTTCGGTCCATGTCACACCCCAGTTACCCCCAAGCTCTTTAGACGCTCCCAGTAACAGCATCTCTGAGACAAATGCTAGAAAAAGAGCAGAATCAAAGGGGCCATTATGAGGGATTGCCCCAATTTGCAGTGTAAACCCCTCTCCCTTAGCAACAGCGGAGCCCTCTGGTGGCCACACCTGAAGAATGAGCTGCCCTGGACTCCCCTGGCAATCCCCAGGGACAGACAGGCAGAGACTGATCCTATTGGTCCATCTGCACTCATCCCCTGCCAGAGCCAGCAGTGACTCTGGTCTGACTCCAGTGTGGCTGGGGTCTAAAACCTGCCTGTAAATCAGACCAAGACCTTGGACAGTCCTGAACATTCAGGAATCAGAGCCCCAAAAATCATGAGTTTGTCTCTTTTAAAAAATCCAATGTAACCTGGAAGCAGTGTGTGTGCGGGAAGGGAGGGGGGTGCCTGTGGATAGTTCCCTAGTAACTAGGCACTGCCAGGGAAATAGAACGTAGACAGACAGCATTGTCTGTTACCTCTGTCGTACATCAGAATCCAGGGGCGGCCCTAGACTAGGTCCCCGAGGCGAGCCATGCAATCGGAGCCCCCAACCCCAAAGGCAGATGTAGGCTGAGGATTTCCGTAAACTGGGAAACATTTTGCCCCTTTTTCCCTTTTATCATTTTTTAAGCATTTTCTTTTAAACAGAGGTGTAATTATTCGGTTTATCCATCCACACTACTTTCCAACTAATGTTTCTGAGATCAGATAAAATAGAGAGACAAAATTTTCAGAATAGATTTGTACACGAGAGCTAGATGATATTTCAGTCCAATTTCAAATAAAAATGTATTAAAAATGTTAATTATAATTTTTATTATTACAAATCCAAAATCATCCATTAAGCTAAACGGCTTTAACTGCCTTTATCACCACATCCAATATAGAAAGAAAGAAGAAACCTCTTCAATGAACTTTAACCTGTATTTACAAAACACACTGAATAAAAAACACTCTGTGCTCTTAAAACATGACTTTTCTTGCTTTAAGTTTTGAAAATTCAGATACTAGTTCTTTTAGCCTTGGTCTACGGGGGGGGGAGGGGGAGGTCTCGACGTAAGGTACGCAACTTCAGCTACGTGAATACCTCGATCGACTTACCGCAGCGTCTTCATGGCATGGGGTCAACTGCCGCCGCTCCCCCATCGACTCCGCTTCCACCTCTTGTGGCAGTGGAGTATCAAAGTCGATGGCAGAGCGATCGGGGATTGATTTATCGCGTCTAGTCTAGACGCGATAAATCAACCCCCAATAGATCGATCACTACCCGCCAATCCAGTGGGTAGTGTAGACATACCCTTAGATCCAGTTTTCCAGCTATTTCATGCTCTATAGACATTGTTGCAAGTCCAGCAAGTCTCTCTTGCACCATTTTTAAAGCAGATAAGTTTTTATCAATTTTAACTTTGAGAAGCTACATTCCCCACTAGCTACAGTAACTGGCAAAGTTAAAAGAATGCGTAGAGCTATACAAATGTTTGGAAAACTGTCTGAGAGTTTATTTTCACAAACAAACTTTAGTACTTCTTCAGGAGTGGAATGTTTCTTAAGTCGGCATGAAAAAGCCGGACGCTCACTACACAAATCTGTAGCATCAATGTCTTTTAAATTTTCATGAGTCAACGCCGACTCCAGTTTTATATAAAATTCTCTTATCTGTTCTGCTGTTTTCTTTTGCAAGCTGTGGATATCATATAGAAACCCAAATACTGACTCTAGCTGCTGCATCTGTTGAAATCTTTTGTCAACCAAGTGAATAGCAGTATCAAGGACTGCAAAGTAGAAATTCACTTTGAACCTTTGTTTTGGGTTCTGAATGGGTGTGTCTCACCCTTCATATGAAAATTGCTGTTTCTTTTGCCGAATGCGAACTGGCTCTGGTTCAAATTCTGTCGGAAAGTCTATTCCTTCAGCAAGCTCAAGAGAATCTACCAATGTTCTTTCAAACCCTTCATCACTTCTGAATTCCTCCAGAATATTTTTAGTTTTCTGCAGTTTTTGATAGCAGAATGTATGCTCAGATTCTTTTCCTGAGGCTGCTTACTAGTGAGGTTAATCTCGAAAAGGATATTATACCACAAAATGAGTGAAGTCACAAATTTGAACTTGGAAAGGCCACTTGCAAGAGCCTCTGCATCTGAACGTGCCATATTACCAGATGATCCAATAAAGGTAGTATCATCAGAAATTTCAATTAGGGCAACATAAATGTTTCCAAGTTAGTTACAGCGTTTACATGGAAACAAAATGATCTTTTGCGACGTTATAACCCAACACTGATTGTTTGGAAAGTAATCCCCTTCCTCACGGTTACCCGCTTGGAGTGTGATGTCATCACTTTCGTAATCTATTAAGCATTACGAAATGCACTGTTACTTTTCTTTTATGAACCTTATTTATTACATGTGAACCAGTTATAACAAAGAAAAGTTCATAATTATACAGCCCGAGAATAACGCTAAGGTTTAATAACGTTTAAAGATATTCACATTTTGGATTTATAATGCTGAAAGACGTTATGCTTTATTCTTTGGCACCAAGAAACATAATTTTCTACAGTATTCGCTCGATTCTTAACCATCTACCTATGACATGTAAAATGGTCATTTTACATGTATCAACTTGTGATATCTCTCCTCTACATGAATTTCTGGCTATGCGACCTTGATGTACGTTCAAGTTAGGTGTCACTAGCATTGCAGCTCTTGCCGCTGGCAGAAGTGTTTCATTGTGGATGAGTTATTGCTTATCAAATTTGCAGAGTGGGTCATCTTTACCTTATATCACAAATTGGAAAAAAAATTCAGTAAAATATTATTTATTTTTGAAGTAA
>NW_020714985.1:0-1008 GCF_002925995.2 Terrapene triunguis | reverse complement strand
GGCTTGTCTGAGCTCCTTAACTTTCACGCGGCACTGCTGTGTGTCCCCGGTGTAGCCTGTCCACCATGCCCTGTGTGATTTTGGCATATATATCAGCATTTCGTCTTTTTGAACGGAGTTCTGCCTGCACAGATTCTTCTCCCCATACAGCGATCAGATCCAGTGTCTCCCATTCAGTCCATGCTGGAGCTCGTTTGCGATTCTGGGACTGAATGGTCACCTTTGCTGCTGAGCTCGCCACGCTGGCAAAACAGGAAATGAAATTCAAAAGTTCATGGGGCTTTTCCTGTGTACCTGGCTAGTGCATCTGAGTTGAAAGTGCTGTCCAGACCGGTCACAATGGAGCACTCTGGGATAGCTCCCGGAGGCCAATACCGTCGAATTGCGTCTACATTACCCCAAATTCGACCCAGCAAAGTCGATTTTAGCGCTGATCCCCATGCTGGGGAGGAGTACAGAAGTCGATTTTAAGAGCCCTTTAAGTTGACAAAACAAGGTTGGTCATGAGGATGGATGGAGCATTAAATCGACCTACCACTGCTAAATTCGACCTAACCCCGTAGTGTAGACCAGGGCTAAGTATTGGAATATCCACCAGTTTTGAGGATGGTCGGCTCCATTCTTTGCAGTTTGCCCTAGTTGAGCAATCTCAGTGTGGCCCCCCAGGATCCTGGTCACAACTTCATAAATGCCTGCCCTGTGGGGAAAGTTTCATTCCGCGGTCGTGGCTCCCAATCCCCTGTGGACGGGGGGGATGTCCTGCATTTCCCCAGCCCACGGTGTCGGTGGGGGGAATCCCATGCTGCTCCGCAGACACTTTGGGTGGTGGAGAAACACCCCCGCAGCTCGCAAGCTGCCACCAATGGAGGTGGGGAGTCCTCCAATGGTCCCCAGTCCTCGCAGGCCCACAGCTCCCCACTCTTCCCGGGCGCTGGGGAATGCCCTGCGGTTCCCCACTGCCCACGGGCATTGGGGGATCCATCTCAGTTCCCCAGTCGCCATGCGTGC
>NW_020714984.1:0-1008 GCF_002925995.2 Terrapene triunguis | reverse complement strand
GGCTTGTCTGAGCTCCTTAACTTTCACGCGGCACTGCTGTGTGTCCCTGGTGTAGCCTGTCCACCATGCCCTGTGTGATTTTGGCATATATATCAGCATTTCGTCTTTTTGAACGGAGTTCTGCCTGCACAGATTCTTCTCCCCATACAGCGATCAGATCCAGTGTCTCCCATTCAGTCCATGCTGGAGCTCGTTTGCGATTCTGGGACTGAATGGTCACCTTTGCTGCTGAGCTCGCCACGCTGGCAAAACAGGAAATGAAATTCAAAAGTTCATGGGGCTTTTCCTGTGTACCTGGCTAGTGCATCTGAGTTGAAAGTGCTGTCCAGACCGGTCACAATGGAGCACTCTGGGATAGCTCCCGGAGGCCAATACCGTCGAATTGCGTCTACATTACCCCAAATTCGACCCAGCAAAGTCGATTTTAGCGCTGATCCCCATGCTGGGGAGGAGTACAGAAGTCGATTTTAAGAGCCCTTTAAGTTGACAAAACAAGGTTGGTCATGAGGATGGATGGAGCATTAAATCGACCTACCACTGCTAAATTCGACCTAACCCCGTAGTGTAGACCAGGGCTAAGTATTGGAATATCCACCAGTTTTGAGGATGGTCGGCTCCATTCTTTGCAGTTTGCCCTAGTTGAGCAATCTCAGTGTGGCCCCCCAGGATCCTGGTCACAACTTCATAAATGCCTGCCCTGTGGGGAAAGTTTCATTCCGCGGTCGTGGCTCCCAATCCCCTGTGGACGGGGGGGATGTCCTGCATTTCCCCAGCCCACGGTGTCGGTGGGGGGAATCCCATGCTGCTCCGCAGACACTTTGGGTGGTGGAGAAACACCCCCGCAGCTCGCAAGCTGCCACCAATGGAGGTGGGGAGTCCTCCAATGGTCCCCAGTCCTCGCAGGCCCACAGCTCCCCACTCTTCCCGGGCGCTGGGGAATGCCCTGCGGTTCCCCACTGCCCACGGGCATTGGGGGATCCATCTCAGTTCCCCAGTCGCCATGCGTGC
>NW_020714983.1:0-2709 GCF_002925995.2 Terrapene triunguis | reverse complement strand
AACAGGAGGCCCATGAAAGAGAAGAAAAAGCCAAACAGGAGGCCCATAAAAGAGAGAGGGAGCTGAAAGAAAAAGAGATGGAACTGGAAGCAGCAAGGACTAGGCAGGGTGCATCAGACCATCCTAACAACTCCTCTCCAGGTACCACTTCCCATCCCAGGAAATTCCCTACCTACAAGGCAGGCGATGATACTGAGGCCTTCTTAGAAAATTTTGAAAGGGCCTGCCTTGGATACAACATCCCTCCAACCCAGTACATGGTAGAGCTGAGGCCGCAGCTCAGTGGACCCTTAGCAGAGGTGGCGGCTGAAATGCCTAAGGAACACATGAACAGTTATGAACTTTTTAAAAACAAGGCCAGAATCAGAATGGGGCTAACACCTGAGCATGCCCGTCGGCGGTTCAGAGCCCTAAGGTGGAAACCCGATGTGTCATTTACCCGACATGCCTACCACATTGGGAAAAATTGGGATGCCTGGATATCAGGAGCAAATGTTAAATCTACGGAAGAGTTGCCCTTCCTATTGCAAATGGAGCAGTTTTTAGAGGGTGTTCCTGAGGAAATAGAAAGGTACATCCTAGATGGGAAGCCCAAAACTGTAACCGAGGCGGGGGAGATTGGAGCCAAATGGGTGGAGGTGACAGAAAAGAAAAAAGCTAGTAGCAGTTGGAGCGAATATCAGAAGGGGCAAGCCGAAACAAAACCTTACCACCGGGGACAACCCAAGGCCCCACCCACATCCCAAGGGAAACCCCAGACGCCTTCTCACCCCACCACACCAGTCTCCATCAACCAACATCGCCCCGGTGATACCTTAGCAGGGCGATGTTTTAAATGTAATGAACTGGGGCATATAAAGGCTCACTGCCCCAAGAACCCCAACCGATTACAGTTCATTACACCCCAATCACACCAAAGATCCCCAGACCCAGATGCCTCTCTCATACCCTCGGAGCGAAGGGAAACCTTGAGAGTGGGCGGAAAGAAGGTTATCGCTTGGAGGGACACTGGGGCACAAGTGTCAACTATCCACCAATCCCTAGTGGACCCCAAACTCATCAACCCGGAGGCTACAGTGACAATTCAACCCTTCGTGTCACAGTCTGTAACCTTGCCTACAGCCCAGTTGCATGTCCATTACAAGGGCTGGGCAGGAATGTGGACTTTTGCAGTCTATGACAATTATCCCATCCCCATGCTGCTGGGGGAAGACTTGGCCAACCATGTGAAGCTAGCCAAGAGGGTGGGAATAGTCACCCGCAGCCAGGCTAAGCAAGCTTCCACCCCCATCCCTGTTCCTGAGCCGTCCACCAGGGCCCCGTCTGTGTTACCGGAGACCCAAACACAGGTGGTGGAACCGGATCCCCTGCCAACGACTGCAACAGCCGTAGTGGATCCAATCCCAGAGACCCAGCCAAAGCCAGTCCCGGAACCGGAACTGACAACGCAACCAGCACCAGAACCATTGCCAGCACTGAGTCCAGCGCTTGCAAACCCGTCTACAACTCCAATGCCAGAGGGCACCAGCGAGCCTGAACTGGCGGAAGTAGCAGATAACCCTACCCAAGAGGCTCAGCCAGAGCCTGAAATACCACATAGTGCACCAGCGGACAGCGGTTCACAGTCAATGGAAACAGTCCCAGCACCTGCATCGCTTCCAGAGGGACCAAGCCCCAGTCCACAGTCTAAGGAGGAACTGATGTCTCCAGCATCAAGGGAACAGTTCCAGGCCGAGCAGGAAGCAGATGACAGCCTTCAGAAAGCTTGGGCGGCGGCACGGAGCACCCCACCGCCTCTCAGCTCTTCTAATCGATCCCGGTTTGTTGTAGAAAAAGGACTTTTATACAAGGAGACTCTTTCTGGTGGGCACCAGGAAGACTGGCATCCTCAAAGACAGTTGGTAGTTCCCACTAAGTATCGGGTAAAGCTCTTGAGCTTAGCCCATGATCATCCCAGTGGCCATTCTGGGGTGAACAGAACCAAAGACCGGTTGGGGAAGTCCTTCCACTGGGAGGGAATGGGCAAGGACGTTGCTAATTATGTCCGGTCTTGTGAGGTGTGCCAACGAGTGGGAAAGCCCCAAGACCAGGTTAAAGCCCCTCTCCAGCCACTACCCATAATTGAGGTCCCATTTCAGCGAGTAGCTGTGGATATTCTGGGTCCTTTCCCAAGGAAGACACCCAGAGGAAAGCAGTACATACTGACTTTCATGGATTTTGCTACCCGATGGCCGGAAGCTGTACCCTTAAGCAACACCAAGACTAAAAGTGTGTGCCAGGCATTAGCAGACATTTTTGCCAGGGTAGGTTGGCCCTCCGACATCCTTACAGATTCGGGAACTAATTTCCTGGCAGGGAACATGAAAAACCTGTGGGAAGCTCATGGGGTGAATCACTTGGTTGCCACCCCTCATCACCATCAAACCAATGGTCTGGTGGAGAGGTTTAATGGAACTTTGGGGGCCATGATACGTAAATTCATAAATGAACACTCCAATGATTGGGACCTAGTGTTGCAGCAGTTGCTTTTTGCCTACAGGGCTGTACCACATCCCAGTTTAGGGTTTTCACCATTTGAACTTGTGTATGGCCGCGAGGTTAAGGGGCCATTACAGTTGGTGAAGCAGCAATGGGAGGGGTTTACGCCTTCTCCAGGAACTAACATTCTAGACTTTGTAAGCAACCTACAAAACACCCTCCGACACTCTT
>NW_020714982.1:0-2014 GCF_002925995.2 Terrapene triunguis | reverse complement strand
CATTCTAGACTTTGTAAGCAACCTACAAAACACCCTCCGACACTCTTTAGCCCTTGCTAAAGAAAACCTAAAGGATGCTCAGGAAGAGCAAAAGGCCTGGTATGATAAACATTCCAGAGAACGGTCCTTCAAAGTTGGAGACCAAGTCATGGTCTTAAAGGCGCTCCAGGCCCATAAAATGGAAGCGTCGTGGGAAGGACCATTCACGGTCCAGGAGCGCCTAGGAGCTGTTAACTATCTCATAGCCTCCCCCACCTCCAACATAAAGCCTAAGGTATACCATGTTAATTCTCTTAAGCCCTTTTATTCCAGAGGATTAAACGTTTGCCAGTTTACAGCCCAGGAAACAGATGACGCGGAGTGGCCTGCAGGTGTCTACTACGAAGGAACAAGGAATGGTGGCGTGGAAGAGGTGAACCTCTCCACGACCCTGGGACGTCTGCAGCGACAGCAGATCAAGGAGCTGTGCACAAGCTTTGAACTGATTTTCTCAGCCACTCCAGGACGGACCGAACGGGCATACCACTCCATTGACACAGGTAATGCTCACCCAATTAGAACCCCATCCTACCGGGAGTCACCTCATGCCCAAGCTGCTATACAAAGGGAGATCCAGGACATGCTACAGATGGGTATAATCCGCCCCTCTACCAGTGCATGGGCATCTCCAGTGGTTCTAGTTCCCAAACCAGATGGGGAAATATGCTTTTGCGTGGACTACCGTAAGCTAAATGCTGTAACTCGTCCTGACAACTATCCAATGCCACGCACAGATGAGCTATTGGAGAAATTGGGACATGCCCAATTCATCTCTACTTTAGACTTAACCAAAGGGTACTGGCAAGTACCACTATATGAACCCGCTAAGGAAAGGTCAGCCTTCGTCACCCAGGCAGGGGTGTACGAATTCAATGTACTCCCTTTCGGGTTGCGAAATGCACCCGCCACCTTCCAAAGACTTGTAGATGGTCTCCTAGCGGGATTGGGAGAATCTGCAGTTGCCTACCTCGATGATGTGGCCATTTTTTCTGATTCATGGACAGAACACCTGGAGCACCTGGAAAAAGTCTTCGAGCGAATCCGACAGGCAGGACTAACTGTTAAGGCTAAAAAGTGTCAAATAGGCCAAAACAGGGTGACTTACTTGGGGCACCAGGTGGGTCAAGGAACTATAAATCCCCTACAGGCCAAAGTGGATGCTATCCAAAAGTGGCCGGTTCCAAAGTCAAAGAAACAGGTCCAATCCTTCTTAGGCTTGGCCGGATATTACAGGCGATTTGTACCACACTACAGCCAAATCGCCGCCCCGCTGACAGACCTAACCAGAAAGAAACAGCCAAATGCAGTTCACTGGACTGATGAGTGTCAAGAGGCCTTTAACCAGCTTAAGGCAACACTCATGTCTGACCCTGTGCTAAGGGCCCCAGACTTTGACAAACCGTTCCTAGTAACCACAGATGCGTCCGAGCGAGGCGTGGGAGCAGTTTTAATGCAGGAAGGACCGGATCAAGAATTCCATCCTGTCGTGTTTCTCAGCAAGAAACTGTCTGAGAGGGAAAGCCACTGGTCAATCAGCGAAAAGGAATGCTACGCCATTGTGTACGCGCTGGAAAAGCTACGCCCATATGTTTGGGGACGGCGTTTCCAACTACAAACAGACCATGCTGCGCTACAGTGGCTTCATACCGCCAAGGGAAATAACAAAAAAACTTCTTCGATGGAGTTTAGCTCTCCAAGATTTTGATTTTGAAATACAACACATTTCGGGAGCTTCTAACAAAGTGGCTGATGCACTCTCCCGGGAAAGTTTCCCAGAGTTAACTGGTTAACAATTGTTCTTGGAATGAAACATATTGTTAGTTTTTATATAATCAGTAGTATGTCTAAAGATACATGTGTCTTATTAACTCTGTTTTCTCCTAGAACTCCAGGAAGAAATCACAGCCAGTGTGGAACCGAACGTCCAACACTATCTGTGATTTGGGGGGCGTGTCATAACTATAAAGGGAAGGGT
>NW_020714981.1:0-1125 GCF_002925995.2 Terrapene triunguis | reverse complement strand
CTCCCTGCCTTACGCCCGCATGGGGCCTGGCTGAGGTCCCCCTTTCCTCCCAGTACCTGGGGCTGGCCCCAGACCCCCACCCTGCAGGCCACTATATGTCCCATTTTGTCAGGGTCCGTCCTTTTTTAGGCCCTGTCCTGGCCGTCACAACTTTTTTGGGGGCGGGGGGGGGGAACTCGGGCAGCGGAGTAGCGGGCCGGCCGTGGGCACCCGTCTGAGCCGCTCTCCCTATGTCTTCCTCCAGCGCAGGGCAGCATTGCCACCCGCACCCCTGCACGTTCCGCTGCGCCACACTAGGGGTCCCACCCCACTTTTTTGGCAAAGCCGTTCATTTCTCCGGTTTGCTCTTGCCAGCTGATGGTCAGTTGACAAGAGCAAATGGATAACTGCCCAGTTTTGTCAAAAAAGTTGGGTTTGTCAGGACATGGGGGGGAGGGATAGCTCAGTGGTTTGAGCATTGGCCTGCTAAACCCAGGGTTGTGAGTTCAATCCTTGAAGGGGCCACTTAGGCATCTGGGGCAAAATCAGTATTTGGTCCTGCTAGTGAAAGCAGGGGGCTAGACTTGATGACCTTTCAAGGTCCCTTCCAGTTCTATGAGATAGCATATCTCCTTTAATTTAATTTTTTTTAAAAAGGACTAAAATGGGACATAGGGTCACCCTAATTGAAATGGCTCCTTTCCTGTGATGGAGACGCTGGCAGTGGATGCTCAGGGGCTGGTTGAAGGCTTTCTGTTTGCAAACCGGCCACCAGACAGCACTGAAAACATTTGTCATTGGCCTTCCGTTTGGCCAGTTTTGCAAGAGCTGAGAAAGGGGGCTTGATCCTGCATTCCTGGCTCCGGGGAAATTCCCAGTAAGGTCAGTGGGGGATCTGAGGACCAGGGCAGAGAAGAAATGTAATTCTAATTTTGAAATCTGGCTTTGGGGGAGGCATGTAGGAACTGGCCCATCCCCCCATTTTAACCTTAACAAATAATTCCCTATTGTCATATGCAGGATAATAACTTGGAGTCTTTTGTGTCTGTAGGAGCAATGGGTCCTCCAGGGTTCCCTGGGGCGCCAGGACCAGTAGGTCAAAAAGGTAAAATAATAAAATATTAATTCAGAATCTTTTGTGCTTTT
>NW_020714980.1:0-1125 GCF_002925995.2 Terrapene triunguis | reverse complement strand
CTCCCTGCCTTACGCCCGCATGGGGCCTGGCTGAGGTCCCCCTTTCCTCCCAGTACCTGGGGCTGGCCCCAGACCCCCACCCTGCAGGCCACTATATGTCCCATTTTGTCAGGGTCCGTCCTTTTTTAGGCCCTGTCCTGGCCGTCACAACTTTTTTGGGGGCGGGGGGGGGGAACTCGGGCAGCGGAGTAGCGGGCCGGCCGTGGGCACCCGTCTGAGCCGCTCTCCCTATGTCTTCCTCCAGCGCAGGGCAGCATTGCCACCCGCACCCCTGCACGTTCCGCTGCGCCACACTAGGGGTCCCACCCCACTTTTTTGGCAAAGCCGTTCATTTCTCCGGTTTGCTCTTGCCAGCTGATGGTCAGTTGACAAGAGCAAATGGATAACTGCCCAGTTTTGTCAAAAAAGTTGGGTTTGTCAGGACATGGGGGGGAGGGATAGCTCAGTGGTTTGAGCATTGGCCTGCTAAACCCAGGGTTGTGAGTTCAATCCTTGAAGGGGCCACTTAGGCATCTGGGGCAAAATCAGTATTTGGTCCTGCTAGTGAAAGCAGGGGGCTAGACTTGATGACCTTTCAAGGTCCCTTCCAGTTCTATGAGATAGCATATCTCCTTTAATTTAATTTTTTTTAAAAAGGACTAAAATGGGACATAGGGTCACCCTAATTGAAATGGCTCCTTTCCTGTGATGGAGACGCTGGCAGTGGATGCTCAGGGGCTGGTTGAAGGCTTTCTGTTTGCAAACCGGCCACCAGACAGCACTGAAAACATTTGTCATTGGCCTTCCGTTTGGCCAGTTTTGCAAGAGCTGAGAAAGGGGGCTTGATCCTGCATTCCTGGCTCCGGGGAAATTCCCAGTAAGGTCAGTGGGGGATCTGAGGACCAGGGCAGAGAAGAAATGTAATTCTAATTTTGAAATCTGGCTTTGGGGGAGGCATGTAGGAACTGGCCCATCCCCCCATTTTAACCTTAACAAATAATTCCCTATTGTCATATGCAGGATAATAACTTGGAGTCTTTTGTGTCTGTAGGAGCAATGGGTCCTCCAGGGTTCCCTGGGGCGCCAGGACCAGTAGGTCAAAAAGGTAAAATAATAAAATATTAATTCAGAATCTTTTGTGCTTTT
>NW_020714979.1:0-7168 GCF_002925995.2 Terrapene triunguis | reverse complement strand
GGAAAGTACTAAAGAGCAGAGGGGAACGTTGTGAGTTAACTATCCAGGGGAGGTTTTTAGACTGCGTGGATCTTCCCAAAAGTGCATGCACAAAGGGGTGGGTTCTCTTCTCGCTTACACTGGTGAACACCCCAGCTGGAACCAGTCGGGTACTGGTGTCACTGAGAGCGTGTCCCTCTCTGCCGCTACCCAACTCCACTCACTGCCGTGGAGCAGTGGTGAAGGCACGGCTTTGCCTCACCCCCAACGCACAGCCCTAGACAGCTTCATGTCTGAGCACCTCCAGTGAGTGGATTGGGCCAGTCTCAGAGAAGGGTAATTCCTGGGTCCTCTTCAAGGGTAGCTCTGTGCTGTGCCCCCCGGGGTCTCCAGCTGGGACCGTGCCTCCTGGAGCTCCCGCTAAGGTGGTGTGTCTGCGCTGTCCCCTGTGCCGGACTGTGCCCAGGAGGAGCAGCTGCACCCCTGGGGCCTGGATTCTTTCTCACACCCAAATAAACTCATTGAAGCTGCTTCTGATTGACCCCAGGGTCAGAGCTCAGAATCAGGTCCATGGTGTCTAAGCCACAAATAAGTCATCGCTGCTCATTCTTTTCGTTTCCTCCAGGGCAGATTGGCAGAAGCCCTGGGGGGTTTTCACCTTCCTCTGCAGCGTGGGGCACAGGTCACTTGCTGGAGGATTCTCAGCCCTTTGAAGTCTTTAAACCATTGAGGACTTCAATAGCTCAGACATAGGTTAGGGGTTTGATACAGGGGTGCCTGGGTGAGATTCTGTGGCCTGCATTGTGCAGGAGGTCAGACTAGACCCGGGGTTCTCAAACTGGGGGTCGGGACCCCTCAGGGGGTCACAAGGTTATTATATTGGGGGTCGTGAGCTGTCAGCCTCCACCTCAAACCCCGCTTTGCCTCCAGCATTTATAAGGGGGTTAAATATATTAAAAAGTGTTTTTAATTTATAAGGGGGGTCGCACTCAGAGGCTTGCTATGCGAAAAGGGTCACCAGAGCCACTGGACTAGATGATTATAATGGTCCCTTCTGACATTAAAGTCTTTGATTCTATGATTTCATTTTCAAACAGGACAACCAGGACTTCCTGGCCTCCCTGGATGGATGGGTGAGAGCCTGGGGATAGTTCTCCTCCCTGTCGAGCTGTGCACCTCCTTTGCTGTCGCTATTGATCTGCCCTGGAATGTGCTCAGATACTATGCTGATGGGTGGCAGTATAAAGCCCTTATAGAGAGAGAGACAGATGTCCCCTTACACACCCCTTTATGAGAAGTTAGCATTAGAAGAAAAAACAAAATACATAGGTTTGAAAACCAGGAATTAACCAGAAGCTAAGGTGATACTTCCTGCATAACATAGCCACTCAACCCTAACTCTGCCTCCTTTGATCCCTGTCCTGAGGAGTCCCTCATACAGATCCCACCACAGTACCGTATCCTCAGCCTTTTCGTCCAGTGATCTCTGCCAACCACCTGCAAATGCTCCCTGGGTCATGGTACTGCCCAGAGCACCGTGAGGAACTGCAGGAACAGGAGGGCTGATTTGCAAATATGGTAGACCCAGAGGAAATGGCAGATTTTGCTAGGGCCAGGCAAGGTACTGGTCTATTCCCACTTCCTATTGCCATCGGCAAAGGGACAGAGTGAAAAATAGAACCCTACTTTTGAAATCTGGACTAGGGAGTGCCCTGTAGAAACTGCCCTTCCCCTCTCCCTCTCCCTTGTTCAACCCTAAAATATCGTCCGCAACTTACAGCTGTCAAATATTAATTCTGAGACTCCTGTGTTTGTAGGAATGCCTGGTGCTCCAGGGATTCCTGGAGCACCAGGAGAACCAGGGATGCCTGGAGCACGAGGACCACCAGGGGCAAGAGGTAAAGTACCAAAGAGCAGAGAACAACTTTGTTCATTCAGCCTGTGATTAAATAGCAGGAGAGATTCTTAATCCATTTGCATCTTCCCTCCATGGTACATTTCCCCAATGCATACCCCAGAGGGGTAGGGTCTCCTCTCAGTTACAATGGTGTATAACCGTCGTGAAATCAACAAGGGTGTATTGGGGTAACCAAGAGGAAAACTGATCACTAGGGAATCTCGATTCTGAGCTCTTCCCCCATCCTTGCGATTACCAGCCTAATTCAGCTGGAGGAGGTGCTGGCTCTGATTGCGTTAGCATGCTACTAATAGAGAGCAGCACATGCTGCTGCGGCACATGCGATGGGAGAGGCCAGCCGCCCTGAACACATGCCCATGGTCTGAGATGGGCACATACTCAGGGCAGCTGCTCACTCCTGCCGCTCGCGCCGCTGTAGCTACGTTCTATGTTAGTGCACTAGCTTGATCAGAGTTAGTGGGTCTGTCTCCTTGACCTGGGAATCACACCCCTAGATCGAAGTATAGACCTACCCTAAGGCTAATAAGGGAGTCTAAATTGGTGTAACTCACAACTCCCAGCTCCCTTTACACCAATTTAGACTCACACTCATTTACCTTCCCCGAGAGTGGGGCCCAACGTAGTAAAAACCCAGACCTGAGATTCTCCATTAGGGCACTTCCATGTGGGCCAGCAATGGTGTAACAGGGGCTGGGCTCAGCTGTTTTTAGCACAGTGTCATGAAAAGCCTGGGCCGTGTCTACACTAGCAGCAGCACCATTGCTAGAAACAGGTACAATAGTTATATTGTAGCAAAGCCCCGAGTGTGTCACACTCAATATAGCTTACACGCCTCTACATATTCTTCAATTTGGCCCTACCTTACCTCTTATTTCCAAAGTGCCCATCACCATAGGGCCACGCTCACCTAAATGTTTAAAGGGAAAGTGCTTGAAGCTGCATTTTTTGTGCACTGGGCTCTGTTGCTTATCCAGGTTTCATACTTTCTATTTTCCATGGTTCTTCCAGCGTTTTAAAAACAACACTCCCCAAACCTGTGTGTCTCTCTGTTTTTATACTATTCATTTGCCTGGCACTTTTTTAAAGTAGCAAATTGGCCCGAGGCATCATAACCTGTAGGGGAGCTTGGCTGTTCACTGCTTGAGCTTTTGGAGAGGGACTATTAGTAACTTATGATTTCTTGTACTTCCTACATGCATCTGCCTGGGAACACATGGCCCCAGTTCAATCACTTCAGCTCATGCGCCCAGCACCACGGTGCTCTCAGGCGGAAAAGGAAGCAGTGAGAATTTTCAGGGGTTAAGTCACAGGGAGTGGGACCCAGATTCTCTCCGGAATATTAGCCAGACATGACACTGGTTTCTGTTATCCCGATTGCACAGCGTGGCAGGGCCTGTTCAGCCACCACTGATGTGTGAATGAACCTCCCCTCAATAGCAGTTACAAGCATGCACTGAAGAGGGAATATTTCTTTTACTTGATAATTAGTTGATTTGTACGAATCTTCCCATCCTGGCTTCAGTCCTGCTCCCATTGCTGTCAATCAGAGTTTTGCCTTTGAGATCAGTGGGAGCAAGGTTTGACCTCCTCTGGCTCAGCCAGTTTGCTCAGTGTGTTTGCATGTGGACTGACAGTTGGGTTGACTGTTTAGTCTGTTAATTGTAAGGGCACAACATGTGAGGTGCTCTGTGTCTCCCGTCACATGCTGAACCCATCCCCTATTCCACAGAAGCCAATGGGAGGTGAAGGAGCTTATTGCCCGGAAGAACCGGGCCCCAAGACCGGATCAGGGCAGGTCTAAGCTAGTCAGCTGGTTTGCAATGGACACAGGTTAAACAGGACACAGTTAAGGCAAACTTGGTCCATTCTCTCTATTACATTGCTCCTGTCTGTTGTCTTACAAATCAAGGCAAGGGAAACAGAGTAAAAACCCTAACTGTGTCTTCTTTAACTATTGAAATGATTGGCTTCATTTTTTTAAACATCTCCTTTCATAATTTCCACTTCCTTCTATAGCTAAGCTGCTGGTCTCTTTCTAATTTGGCTTTTTCCTTTCTTTGCCTCTGAAACATTTTGTCTGAAATAAATAGTCAGAACTATTAAACTGCAGGAGTGAACAGCTGTTTAGAAACAACACACTGCTTTGTTTGTGCTCCCATTTCACTGCCGTTGTGTTCCTTTTCCTGCACAGAGGAGGCGCTGGCGGACCAGCTGTGTAAAAAGGGTGAGTGTTTGCTGTAATGGCGGGGGACATGGCCCTTACCTCACAGGGCAGCCCACAAGGCAAGGGGTATGGAAACTTCCTTCACTTCGGTAGAAGAAGTTCTATCCTTGCTAGCAGGACAGGATGACACGGGGGGGCAGTTACACACACCTGCTGCTAATGACAAGGGGCCGACTCCTGCTTGCCTTACCCAAAGAAATACTCCCAGCAGCAAAGTCACTCACCGGAGTCAGGCAGGCAGGATTTGGCCCAACAGCAGAGAACAGATGATCCAGCTTCAAAGGCCGTGGGAGCCCATTTGAGGAAAGGTGGAGTTCGCATTTCCAGTGTGATGCTGAAAAATTAATTCCCACAAAGACACTTACATTGTAGCGACGTTGTTTTTCAATGGTAGCCAGGGTTTCTGTAGCAAACCCATGAAAATGCTGTGTATGTAAAACAGTTACGCTTTGTCTGGGGTGGACATATACAAAAATAATCAGTGTAGGGCCCGAGCCTGAGAACAGTTCAATTGTCATAAGAAGTTGCCTTTGCCTCAGTAAAACCATTCAGACGCAGTATAATTTACTGCTTTAAATGCCCCTTTTGCCCAGGCCCGAGGAGCTGCAAGGAGCTGTTGGCCAGAGGGAACACCCTGAGCGGCTGGTACACCGTTTACTCTTCGGACTGCACTGCCATGACTGTGCTGTGTGACATGGCCACAGACGGAGGAGGCTGGACTGTAAGTGAGACTAGAGCGTAGGGAGCCTCCCCAGGAGCCCTTGCGTAGAACAAGTGTGTGTGTTTCAGGATGGCAATGAGCTCTTGCCTAGTTTTTCACCTGCACATGTATAGTCTGAGCCAATGAGATGACGCGCATGCTTGAAGTTCAGCATGTGCTTAAGAGCTCTGCTGGGTCAGGGCCCATTTCTTCGGTGCAATTATATTAAGAAGGATCTTGATGATGGTGACTTTAATTACATTGGACCAAATCTTAAGGGCCTTATTGAGCTTCCACTAGGGCAAACTCCAATTTTCTTCCATGGGATTTTCCCCTTATTAAGGAATGACTAAAAACTCAGTAAGGACCTCAAGATTTGGTCACGGGAAAGGCTTTCAGCTTCACCCTTTTCACCAGCTGTTCCTTTCTCAAACAGCTGATGAAAAGGATGTCCAAATTATGGGGTACATTTTAAACTCTTACATAGATGTTCACACATATTCTGATTAACCATAGTGCGTACTACGCTGACAACTTGTCCTTGAAGAACTGAAGAACTGAGCAGCTATTCACATACAGCTAAAATGAATGCGACCATCTTTTCACCTAAGGTTCTCTAATTTCCTGGCAGGTTTTCCAGAGACGGGTGGATGGTTCAGAGGATTTTTTCCGTGACTGGGACTCATACAAGAGAGGTTTTGGCAACCAGCAGATGGAATTCTGGCTGGGAAACGACAACATTCACCTGCTAACATCTCAAGGTAAGAAATCACAGATGCAATTTAATATATATAGATCTATATAATCACCATGCCCTCCGTTTCCTTGGTAACATGGCCCAGAGTGATGATAATATGGTAGCTTTATGTAGTGCTTTTCATCTGTAGATCTCAAAGTGCTTTGCAAAGGAGGGTAAGTATCATTAACCCCACTTGGTGAATGGGGATTTGAGGGACGCAGAGATGAGGTCGTAGAAGAGCCATGATGAGGACCATATCTAAGTCCAAGTTGTGCATCCTGTCCACTGGACTATGCTGGTACACACCAGCTGTAGTGAAACTGCTCCCAGACTCACCACTGGCTGCTCCTGACACACAGAAACCTGCAAGGAAAAGCTTCTGAGACAGATTACACGGGAGCTCTTTGGGCTCCGGTCAAGGCTAGCTCACCTTAAAGAGCATTAAGTGAACAGATCTGGAGATGTACCGTTCTGTCCTACTCACTGTAACAAAGACTATCTGTTGAACCATCAGAGCTAAGACAGGAGCTGAACTTGTCCCTTGCTGCTTTGTCAGTGGATTGGTACTGGCAGAGGCCATAGAGAGATGGATGCTATAGATTCTGATCACTTCGCTGGAGCGCAGATGTTAGCTGTGAGCGCTGTTTGCTAATGGACAGGAGAGAGAGGGGCATGAAACTAGGTTACTAAAGGCATCCCAGACTGAGCATATGGGGATAGGCTGGTGGATGAATGATGTAACAAACCCAGATCCTGAAAAATATTAGTGGAAGACACGGAATTGCTGATATTCTTCCCGTTTTTAACAGGAAATAATGAGCTGCGCATCGACCTCATGGATTTTGAAACTGAGAAGTATTTTGCCAAGTACAAATCATTCCAAATTTTAGGAGAATCTGAGAACTATACGCTGATTCTGGGAGACTTTCTCAATGGCACAGCAGGTAGGTGCTGGCTGGGTTTTACTGTGATCACAGCTAAGACGGAATAGCAAATTCAGCTGAGATGTGCTGAAGTCTGGGGCAGCAGCAAAGTAAATTCCGCCCTGTCTGCACAATCTGAAATTAGCCACTTAGAGAAGCACATGCTCAGGTTCAGAGACAACACCTGAAAGCTTTGTCCCAGGCCCCTGTTGGGAAGATGCCACCTTATGTGCCACTGGGTTAACGAACAGGATTCCTGGGCATCCCTCACACACATTGAGAACATGCTCTGAAATCTCCGACAGCTGGGTTCATTTGAGGGCAGTGAAATGCATTGGAGAGGATTCGCCAAAAGGAAGAGGAAGAGCATCATCGCCTCTTCTTCTCCCAGCGGGATGGAGCAGTTTCTGAGCTCTATCCCTCTGATTACCCTGTGGGGTAATGAGCACCTCCCCTCTCTCTCCTTCCCAGCAGTTCTCCCATGAAGGCAGGGAGGGAACATCATCCCCTTGGAACATGGCTCCCAATTTCACTCACCACTGAGGACCCATGACACTGGCACCAATCACAGAAGTGCTCTTAGATCAACCCACAGAGCAGGAAGTACATCCTATGCTCATTGCTGTGCCAGCTTTGCCGGGGCCTAGGGTCAAACCTGAACCTGTAGTGGTGGGTTTTGGTTCTG
>NW_020714978.1:0-7168 GCF_002925995.2 Terrapene triunguis | reverse complement strand
GGAAAGTACTAAAGAGCAGAGGGGAACGTTGTGAGTTAACTATCCAGGGGAGGTTTTTAGACTGCGTGGATCTTCCCAAAAGTGCATGCACAAAGGGGTGGGTTCTCTTCTCGCTTACACTGGTGAACACCCCAGCTGGAACCAGTCGGGTACTGGTGTCACTGAGAGCGTGTCCCTCTCTGCCGCTACCCAACTCCACTCACTGCCGTGGAGCAGTGGTGAAGGCACGGCTTTGCCTCACCCCCAACGCACAGCCCTAGACAGCTTCATGTCTGAGCACCTCCAGTGAGTGGATTGGGCCAGTCTCAGAGAAGGGTAATTCCTGGGTCCTCTTCAAGGGTAGCTCTGTGCTGTGCCCCCCGGGGTCTCCAGCTGGGACCGTGCCTCCTGGAGCTCCCGCTAAGGTGGTGTGTCTGCGCTGTCCCCTGTGCCGGACTGTGCCCAGGAGGAGCAGCTGCACCCCTGGGGCCTGGATTCTTTCTCACACCCAAATAAACTCATTGAAGCTGCTTCTGATTGACCCCAGGGTCAGAGCTCAGAATCAGGTCCATGGTGTCTAAGCCACAAATAAGTCATCGCTGCTCATTCTTTTCGTTTCCTCCAGGGCAGATTGGCAGAAGCCCTGGGGGGTTTTCACCTTCCTCTGCAGCGTGGGGCACAGGTCACTTGCTGGAGGATTCTCAGCCCTTTGAAGTCTTTAAACCATTGAGGACTTCAATAGCTCAGACATAGGTTAGGGGTTTGATACAGGGGTGCCTGGGTGAGATTCTGTGGCCTGCATTGTGCAGGAGGTCAGACTAGACCCGGGGTTCTCAAACTGGGGGTCGGGACCCCTCAGGGGGTCACAAGGTTATTATATTGGGGGTCGTGAGCTGTCAGCCTCCACCTCAAACCCCGCTTTGCCTCCAGCATTTATAAGGGGGTTAAATATATTAAAAAGTGTTTTTAATTTATAAGGGGGGTCGCACTCAGAGGCTTGCTATGCGAAAAGGGTCACCAGAGCCACTGGACTAGATGATTATAATGGTCCCTTCTGACATTAAAGTCTTTGATTCTATGATTTCATTTTCAAACAGGACAACCAGGACTTCCTGGCCTCCCTGGATGGATGGGTGAGAGCCTGGGGATAGTTCTCCTCCCTGTCGAGCTGTGCACCTCCTTTGCTGTCGCTATTGATCTGCCCTGGAATGTGCTCAGATGCTGTGCTGATGGGTGGCAGTATAAAGCCCTTATAGAGAGAGAGACAGATGTCCCCTTACACACCCCTTTATGAGAAGTTAGCATTAGAAGAAAAAACAAAATACATAGGTTTGAAAACCAGGAATTAACCAGAAGCTAAGGTGATACTTCCTGCATAACATAGCCACTCAACCCTAACTCTGCCTCCTTTGATCCCTGTCCTGAGGAGTCCCTCATACAGATCCCACCGTAGTACCGTATCCTCAGCCTTTTCGTCCAGTGATCTCTGCCAACCACCTGCAAATGCTCCCTGGGTCATGGTACTGCCCAGAGCACCGTGAGGAACTGCAGGAACAGGAGGGCTGATTTGCAAATATGGTAGACCCAGAGGAAATGGCAGATTTTGCTAGGGCCAGGCAAGGTACTGGTCTATTCCCACTTCCTATTGCCATCGCCAAAGGGACAGAGTGAAAAATCGAACCCTACTTTTGAAATCTGGACTAGGGAGTGACCTGTAGAAACTGCCCTTCCCCTCTCCCTCTCCCTTGTTCAACCCTAAAATATTGTCCGCAACTTACAGCTGTCAAATATTAATTCTGAGACTCCTGTGTTTGTAGGAATGCCTGGTCCTCCAGGGATTCCTGGAGCACCAGGAAAACCAGGGAGGCCTGGAGCACGAGGACCACCAGGGGCAAGAGGTAAAGTACCAAAGAGCAGAGAACAACTTTGTTCATTCAGCCTGTGATTAAATAGCAGGAGAGATTCTTAATCCATTTGCATCTTCCCTCCATGGTACATTTCCCCAATGCATACCCCAGAGGGGTAAGGTCTCCTCTCAGTTACAATGGTGTATAACCGTCGTGAAATCAACAAGGTTGTATTGGGGTAACCAAGAGGAAAACTGATCACTAGGGAATCTCGATTCTGAGCTCTTCCCCCATCCTTGCGATTACCAGCCTAATTCAGCTGGAGGAGGTGCTGGCTCTGATTGCGTTAGCATGCTACTAATAGAGAGCAGCACATGCTGCTGCGGCACATGCGATGGGAGAGGCCAGCCGCCCTGAACACATGCCCATGGTCTGAGATGGGCACATACTCAGGGCAGCTGCTCACTCCTGCCGCTCGCGCCGCTGTAGCTACGTTCTATGTTAGTGCACTAGCTTGATCAGAGTTAGTGGGTCTGTCTCCTTGACCTGGGAATCACACCCCTAGATCGAAGTATAGACCTACCCTAAGGCTAATAAGGGAGTCTAAATTGGTGTAACTCACAACTCCCAGCTCCCTTTACACCAATTTAGACTCACACTCATTTACCTTCCCCGAGAGTGGGGCCCAACGTAGTAAAAACCCAGACCTGAGATTCTCCATTAGGGCACTTCCATGTGGGCCAGCAATGGTGTAACAGGGGCTGGGCTCAGCTGTTTTTAGCACAGTGTCATGAAAAGCCTGGGCCGTGTCTACACTAGCAGCAGCACCATTGCTAGAAACAGGTACAATAGTTATATTGTAGCAAAGCCCCGAGTGTGTCACACTCAATATAGCTTACACGCCTCTACATATTCTTCAATTTGGCCATACCTTACCTCTTATTTCCAAAGTGCCCATCACCATAGGGCCACGCTCACCTAAATGTTTAAAGCGAAAGTGCTTGAAGCTGCATTTTTTGTGCACTGGGCTCTGTTGCTTATCCAGGGTTCATACTTTCTATTTTCCATGGTTCTTCCAGCGTTTTAAAAACAACACTCCCCAAACCTGTGTGTCTCTCTGTTTTTATACTATTCATTTGCCTGGCACTTTTTTAAAGTAGCAAATTGGCCCGAGGCATCATAACCTGTAGGGGAGCTTGGCTGTTCACTGCTTGAGCTTTTGGAGAGGGACTATTAGTAACTTATGATTTCTTGTACTTCCTACATGCATCTGCCTGGGAATACATGGCCCCAGTTCAATCACTTCAGCTCATGCGCCCAGCACCACGGTGCTCTCAGGCGGAAAAGGAAGCAGTGAGAATTTTCAGGGGTTAAGTCACAGGGAGTGGGACCCAGATTCTCTCCGGAATATTAGCCAGACATGACACTGGTTTCTGTTATCCCGATTGCACAGCGTGGCAGGGCCTGTTCAGCCACCACTGATGTGTGAATGAACCTCCCCTCAATAGCAGTTACAAGCGTGCACTGAAGAGGGAATATTTCTTTTACTTGATAATTAGTTGATTTGTACGAATCTTCCCATCCTGGCTTCAGTCCTGCTCCCATTGCTGTCAATCAGAGTTTTGCCTTTGAGATCAGTGGGAGCAAGGTTTGACCTCCTCTGGCTCAGCCAGTTTGCTCAGTGTGTTTGCATGTGGACTGACAGTTGGGTTGACTGTTTTGTCTGTTAATTGTAAGGGCACAACACGTGAGGTGCTCTGTGTCTCCTGTCACATGCTGAACCCATCCCCTATTCCACAGAAGCCAATGGGAGGTGAAGGAGCTTATTGCCCGGAAGAACCGGGCCCCAAGACCGGATCAGGGCAGGTCTAAGCTAGTCAGCTGGTTTGCAATGGACACAGGTTAAACAGGACACAGTTAAGGCAAACTTGGTCCATTCTCTCTATTACATTGCTCCTGTCTGTTGTCTTACAAATCAAGGCAAGGGAAACAGAGTAAAAACCCTAACTGTGTCTTCTTTAACTATTGAAATGATTGGCTTCATTTTTTTAAACATCTCCTTTCATAATTTCCACTTCCTTCTATAGCTAAGCTGCTGGTCTCTTTCTAATTTGGCTTTTTCCTTTCTTTGCCTCTGAAACATTTTGTCTGAAATAAATAGTCAGAACTATTAAACTGCAGGAGTGAACAGCTGTTTAGAAACAACACACTGCTTTGTTTGTGCTCCCATTTCACTGCCGTTGTGTTCCTTTTCCTGCACAGAGGAGGCGCTGGCGGACCAGCTGTGTAAAAAGGGTGAGTGTTTGCTGTAATGGCGGGGGACATGGCCCTTACCTCACAGGGCAGCCCACAAGGCAAGGGGTATGGAAACTTCCTTCACTTCGGTAGAAGAAGTTCTATCCTTGCTAGCAGGACAGGATGACACGGGGGGGGCAGTTACACACACCTGCTGCTAATGACAAGGGGCCGACTCCTGCTTGCCTTACCCAAAGAAATACTCCCAGCAGCAAAGTCACTCACCGGAGTCAGGCAGGCAGGATTTGGCCCAACAGCAGAGAACAGATGATCCAGCTTCAAAGGCCGTGGGAGCCCATTTGAGGAAAGGTGGAGTTCGCATTTCCAGTGTGATGCTGAAAAATTAATTCCCACAAAGACACTTACATTGTAGCGACGTTGTTTTTCAATGGTAGCCAGGGTTTCTGTAGCAAACCCATGAAAATGCTGTGTATG
Source organism: Terrapene triunguis (assembly GCF_002925995.2). Taxonomy (NCBI): domain Eukaryota; kingdom Metazoa; phylum Chordata; order Testudines; family Emydidae; genus Terrapene; species Terrapene triunguis. The sequence continues at coordinate 2,612 of NW_020714978.1, read as the reverse complement.
TAAAACAGTTACGCTTTGTCTGGGGTGGACATATACAAAAATAATCAGTGTAGGGCCCGAGCCTGAGAACAGTTCATTGTCATAAGAAGTTGCCTTTGCCTCAGTAAAACCATTCAGACGCAGTATAATTTACTGCTTTAAATGCCCCTTTTGCCCAGGCCCGAGGAGCTGCAAGGAGCTGTTGGCCAGAGGGAACACCCTGAGCGGCTGGTACACCGTTTACTCTTCGGACTGCACTGCCATGACTGTGCTGTGTGACATGGCCACAGACGGAGGAGGATGGACTGTAAGTGAGACTAGAGCGTAGGGAGCCTCCCCAGGAGCCCTTGCGTAGAACAAGTGTGTGTGTTTCAGGATGACAATGAGCTCTTGCCTAGTTTTTCACCTGCACATGTATAGTCTGAGCCAATGAGATGACGCGCATGCTTGAAGTTCAGCATGTGCTTAAGAGTTCTGCTGGGTCAGGGCCCATTTCTTCGGTGCAATTATATTAAGAAGGATCTTGATGATGGTGACTTTAATTACATTGGACCAAATCTTAAGGGCCTTATTGAGCTTCCACTAGGGCAAACTCCAATTTTCTTCCATGGGATTTTCCCCTTATTAAGGAATGACTAAAAACTCAGTAAGGACCTCAAGATTTGGTCACGGGAAAGGCTTTCAGCCTCACCCTTTTCACCAGCTGTTCCTTTCTCAAACAGCTGATGAAAAGGATGTCAAAATTATGGGGTACATTTTAAACTCTTACATAGATGTTCACACATATTCTGATTAACCATAGTGCGTACTACGCTGACAACTTGTCCTTGAAGAACTGAAGAACTGAGCAGCTATTCACATACAGCTAAAATGAATGCGACCATCTTTTCACCTAAGGTTCTCTAATTTCCTGGCAGGTTTTCCAGAGACGGGTGGATGGTTCAGAGGATTTTTTCCGTGACTGGGACTCATACAAGAGAGGTTTTGGCAACCAGCAGATGGAATTCTGGCTGGGGAACGACAACATTCACCTGCTAACATCTCAAGGTAAGAAATCACAGATGCAATTTAATATATATATATCTATATAATCACCATGCCCTCCGTTTCCTTGGTAACATGGCCCAGAGTGATGATAATATGGTAGCTTTATGTAGTGCTTTTCATCTGTAGATCTCAAAGTGCTTTGCAAAGGAGGGTAAGTATCATTAACCCCACTTGGTGAATGGGGATTTGAGGGAAGCAGAGATGAGGTCGTAGAAGAGCCATGATGAGGACCATATCTAAGTCCAAGTTGTGCATCCTGTCCACTGGACTATGCTGGTACACACCAGCTGTAGTGAAACTGCTCCCAGACTCACCACTGGCTGCTCCTGACACACAGAAACCTGCAAGGAAAAGCTTCTGAGACAGATTACACGGGAGCTCTTTGGGCTCCGGTCAAGGCTAGCTCACCTTAAAGAGCATTAAGTGAACAGATCTGGAGATGTACCGTTCTGTCCTACTCACTGTAACAAAGACTATCTGTTGAACCATCAGAGCTAAGACAGGAGCTGAACTTGTCCCTTGCTGCTTTGTCAGTGGATTGGTACTGGCAGAGGCCATAGAGAGATGGATGCTATAGATTCTGATCACTTCGCTGGAGCGCAGATGTTAGCTGTGAGCGCTGTTTGCTAATGGACAGGAGAGAGAGGGGCATGAAACTAGGTTACTAAAGGCATCCCAGACTGAGCATATGGGGATAGGCTGGTGGATGACTGATGTAACAAACCCAGATGCTGAAAAATATTAGTGGAAGACACGGAATTGCTGATATTCTTCCCGTTTTTAACAGGAAATAATGAGCTGCGCATCGACCTCGTGGATTTTGAAACTGAGAAGTATTTTGCCAAGTACAAATCATTCCAAATTTTAGGAGAATCTGAGAACTATACGCTGATTCTGGGAGACTTTCTCAATGGCACAGCAGGTAGGTGCTGGCTGGGTTTTACTGTGATCACAGCTAAGACGGAATAGCAAATTCAGCTGAGATGTGCTGAAGTCTGGGGCAGCAGCAAAGTAAATTCCGCCCTGTCTGCACAATCTGAAATTAGCCACTTAGAGAAGCACATGCTCAGGTTCAGAGACAACACCTGAAAGCTTTGTCCCAGGCCCCTGTTGGGAAGATGCCACCTTATGTGCCACTGGGTTAACGAACAGGATTCCTGGGCATCCCTCACACACATTGAGAACATGCTCTGAAATCTCCGACAGCTGGGTTCATTTGAGGGCAGTGAAATGCATTGGAGAGGATTCGCCAAAAGGAAGAGGAAGAGCATCATCGCCTCTTCTTCTCCCAGCGGGATGGAGCAGTTTCTGAGCTCTATCCCTCTGATTACCCTGTGGGGTAATGAGCACCTCCCCTCTCTCTCCTTCCCAGCAGTTCTCCCATGAAGGCAGGGAGGGAACATCATCCCCTTGGAACATGGCTCCCAATTTCACTCACCACTGAGGACCCATGACACTGGCACCAATCACAGAAGTGCTCTTAGATCAACCCACAGAGCAGGAAGTACATCCTATGCTCATTGCTGTGCCAGCTTTGCTGGGGCCTAGGGTCAAACCTGAACCTGTAGTGGTGGGTTTTGGTTCTG
>NW_020714977.1:0-1362 GCF_002925995.2 Terrapene triunguis | reverse complement strand
GAGGGAAATTCTCACCAGTGTAAATACCTCAGTGTGGTAACAACAGTATAAGCCACTAATGCAGAAGTCTTGCACCAGTGCAACATGGAGTTTGCACCAGGGTCAACAGCTTAGTGTTAGCTGGCCTCGATTTGCTGAGCTTATTTACCACTGGAATTTTCAAAATATTTGGGATCCTGTGACTTCAAGAAATGTCACTTATTGATTCATTTCTTTCCTCAGAGGTGAATTCAAAGTGCTGTGGAATTCCTGGACCACGAGGACTTCCTGGACTTCCAGGTATGTTCCCCAGAGCAGAGTGAGACTCCGCTTTGGATGGTGATGCCTGAAACACACTGATCACCCTACAGATCTCTTCCCTGTGGTGAGAAGTTGGGCTTCATCATATTTCTGTTCTGAAATCATGTCCATTTCCTTTTCTCTGCCCTGATAGTGATGTGGGCGTGGGGGGGAGGGGATAGGGAATGTCAGTGAAGTACGGAGCAGGTCACACAAGCTAGTGCACTATTGGATACGGGGGCAGGGATGATGGGAAATGGAATGTTGGCAGTTAGATTGTTTGGGGGGTTGATGGGAATTAGTCCCTTGGGGTCACTAGAATGGCCAGTGGGGGGTCACTGCTGTCACAACCACATTTCACCTCCAATTCCTGCCGTGCTGCTGTCTCTGGAGACATCTGCCCCAGCCCTGCTCCTGCCTCAATCCCGATCCTCTCCTCTGGCACCTTTCCTGCCACCCCCTCGGGCTCCCTCTCCCTCTTTCACCTCAGACCTGTTCCTGGCCTCCTTCCTGCTGCCTTGGGAATGCTCAATCCATCCTAGAACATCACAGCCAACTGTGAGCGTCTCCTCTCCCACTCTTCCCGTCTCCTGGTTCTCACAGAGACCTGGATATATGGCTCCCATTCTGCCTCTACGGACACCTTGTGGTGGCCTTTTCCTCTTCCATCCCCCTCATCCTGAATCCTCCTGCAAACACAGGGGTGGGACATTAGTCTGTGCCAGTCCCAACTCTACCACCTCTCACCCTCAGTCCTCCCTCTCGTTCTTTCTCCTCCTTGGAACAATGCTCCACTTGACCACCTCCCCTCCTGCTCCATATTGCTGCAGTCTGTCACCCACCTTCCTTCCTCACTTTACCTCCTTGCTCTTCCACATGTCACAATCGTCCGCCTTCATCTTCGGTGACGTCATCTTCCACGTCGTTGTGTCTGGCCCCCTGACTTCCTTGTCTGACCTGCAGCCCTGGATCAGCTCCCCTGTCACCAATATGGCTGCTCACTCTGGTCTTCTCCACATACTGCATCCTCTCTGGTCTCTGCATTGCTTGATCACCACCTCAGCATCTCCCGCCTGACCTTTC
>NW_020714976.1:0-1362 GCF_002925995.2 Terrapene triunguis | reverse complement strand
GAGGGAAATTCTCACCAGTGTAAATACCTCAGTGTGGTAACAACAGTGTAAACCACTAATGCAGAAGTCTTGCACCAGTGCAACATGGAGTTTGCACCAGGGTCAACAGCTTAGTGTTAGCTGGCCTCGATTTGCTGAGCTTATTTACCACTGGAATTTTCAAAATATTTGGGATCCTGTGACTTCAAGAAATGTCACTTATTGATTCATTTCTTTCCTCAGAGGTGAATTCAAAGTGCTGTGGAATTCCTGGACCACGAGGACTTCCTGGACTTCCAGGTATGTTCCCCAGAGCAGAGTGAGACTCCGCTTTGGATGGTGATGCCTGAAACACACTGATCACCCTACAGATCTCTTCCCTGTGGTGAGAAGTTGGGCTTCATCATATTTCTGTTCTGAAATCATGTCCATTTCCTTTTCTCTGCCCTGATAGTGATGTGGGCGTGGGGGGGAGGGGATAGGGAATGTCAGTGAAGTACGGAGCAGGTCACACAAGCTAGTGCACTATTGGATACGGGGGCAGGGATGATGGGAAATGGAATGTTGGCAGTTAGATTGTTTGGGGGGTTGATGGGAATTAGTCCCTTGGGGTCACTAGAATGGCCAGTGGGGGGTCACTGCTGTCACAACCACATTTCACCTCCAATTCCTGCCGTGCTGCTGTCTCTGGAGACATCTGCCCCAGCCCTGCTCCTGCCTCAATCCCGATCCTCTCCTCTGGCACCTTTCCTGCCACCCCCTCGGGCTCCGCCTCCCTCTTTCACCTCAGACCTGTTCCTGGCCTCCTTCCTGCTGCCTTGGGAATGCTCAATCCATCCTAGAACATCACAGCCAACTGTGAGCGTCTCCTCTCCCACTCTTCCCGTCTCCTGGTTCTCACAGAGACCTGGATATATGGCTCCCATTCTGCCTCTACGGACACCTTGTGGTGGCCTTTTCCTCTTCCATCCCCCTCATCCTGAATCCTCCTGCAAACACAGGGGTGGGACATTAGTCTGTGCCAGTCCCAACTCTACCACCTCTCACCCTCAGTCCTCCCTCTCGTTCTTTCTCCTCCTTGGAACAATGCTCCACTTGACCACCTCCCCTCCTGCTCCATATAGCTGTGGTCTGTCACCCACCTTCCTTCCTCACTTTACCTCCTTGCTCTTCCACATGTCACAATCGTCCGCCTTCATCTTCGGTGACGTCATCTTCCACGTTGTTGTGTCTGGCCCCCTGACTTCCTTGTCTGACCTGCAGCCCCGGATCAGCTCTCCTCTCACCAATATGGCCGCTCACTCTGGTCTTCTCCACATACTGCATCCTCTCTGGTCTCTGCATTGCTTGATCACCACCTCAGCATCTCCCGCCTGACCTTTC
>NW_020714975.1:0-1101 GCF_002925995.2 Terrapene triunguis | reverse complement strand
AGAGCCCACCCCACACACCTTGGCAAGGGCGCCAGCGCAGTGCACACGGGTAATCTCCAGCAATTACACATAAATAACAAATGATAATGGCAATTTGGTATTCAATACCTTTAAGATGAGTGGTCCACTGTTGTGGCCATCACTTTGGAAGAGTAAAATTGTTCAGCATACCAGACAATCAGATGAGGATTTGCTAGTTAATCATTTGTTGAAGTATCTGAAATTCATAGAGTACAGTAGTGGACTGTATAAGGGAGCTTTTCTTTCCTTTTTTTTTTAAGTTTCTGTACATGTTGAGAAATCCTTTCTATCTCTATTTAATTAATGATTGCAATGACTCATTGCTTATATATACACACTTGCTTTCATATTGTCTCACTCTTACACAACGTATCACCTAATTTGCTGTGCCCCACGTTGCTAATAACACCGTCTCACTCATGCAACATGCTGTTGTTTCGTGTCCACATTCTATTAAGTAGTTAGTAAAGGACTTTGAGTGAACTTGTACTGAATATGCTTAGCCAGAATCCAATAACACAAGTTCATGCTGTTTCAATTTTTCTTTGTAGCTAACAGGAAGATATCAGTCTCACTATTGTTACATTTCCTGAAAATACTTTCACAGTAACAGTTCATGTCCACTGTAAAAGTGTAAGTATCTAAAAATCACCTCCAATTCCTCAGGCATGTTCTTTCATATCTCATCTCATCACACATGGGGTCAATTATTAACAATTCTTTTGTTTTCTCAATGCTATCTGTAAGTGTAAATATAAGTACAAATTATAAAATTGTTGAAATCATCACATTACCAATATAATGATTTCTCAAAAAAACATTCCATTAACATTCTCATTTGTAATGTCTCACTAATGCATAATCATAGAATCATAGACTATCAGGGTTGGAAGGGACCTCAGGAGGTCATCTAATCCAACCCCCTGCTCAAAGAGAAAAGCATATCGTGAATTCATTAATCAAATCATTGAAGACTGTGAAATTGTGTTGTTAATGTAACTTGAAAGAATACAGTCTGTAAAGTAGCATTTTATTTTTTAAAACTCAGTTCTTAGAATGTCAAGAGTTACATTCACATTC
>NW_020714974.1:0-1101 GCF_002925995.2 Terrapene triunguis | reverse complement strand
AGAGCCCACCCCACACACCTTGGCAAGGGCGCCAGCGCAGTGCACACGGGTAATCTCCAGCAATTACACATAAATAACAAATGATAATGGCAATTTGGTATTCAATACCTTTAAGATGAGTGGTCCACTGTTGTGGCCATCACTTTGGAAGAGTAAAATTGTTCAGCATACCAGACAATCAGATGAGGATTTGCTAGTTAATCATTTGTTGAAGTATCTGAAATTCATAGAGTACAGTAGTGGACTGTATAAGGGAGCTTTTCTTTCCTTTTTTTTTTAAGTTTCTGTACATGTTGAGAAATCCTTTCTATCTCTATTTAATTAATGATTGCAATGACTCATTGCTTATATATACACACTTGCTTTCATATTGTCTCACTCTTACACAACGTATCACCTAATTTGCTGTGCCCCACGTTGCTAATAACACCGTCTCACTCATGCAACATGCTGTTGTTTCGTGTCCACATTCTATTAAGTAGTTAGTAAAGGACTTTGAGTGAACTTGTACTGAATATGCTTAGCCAGAATCCAATAACACAAGTTCATGCTGTTTCAATTTTTCTTTGTAGCTAACAGGAAGATATCAGTCTCACTATTGTTACATTTCCTGAAAATACTTTCACAGTAACAGTTCATGTCCACTGTAAAAGTGTAAGTATCTAAAAATCACCTCCAATTCCTCAGGCATGTTCTTTCATATCTCATCTCATCACACATGGGGTCAATTATTAACAATTCTTTTGTTTTCTCAATGCTATCTGTAAGTGTAAATATAAGTACAAATTATAAAATTGTTGAAATCATCACATTACCAATATAATGATTTCTCAAAAAAACATTCCATTAACATTCTCATTTGTAATGTCTCACTAATGCATAATCATAGAATCATAGACTATCAGGGTTGGAAGGGACCTCAGGAGGTCATCTAATCCAACCCCCTGCTCAAAGAGAAAAGCATATCGTGAATTCATTAATCAAATCATTGAAGACTGTGAAATTGTGTTGTTAATGTAACTTGAAAGAATACAGTCTGTAAAGTAGCATTTTATTTTTTAAAACTCAGTTCTTAGAATGTCAAGAGTTACATTCACATTC
>NW_020714973.1:0-3022 GCF_002925995.2 Terrapene triunguis | reverse complement strand
TTCTTAGAATGTCAAGAGTTACATTCACATTCCACTTTCCTTTGCACGCACTGAACTCACTGCAAACACACAACATGGGAAATTATATCACTGCTACCCAGCTGTGTTACAAATCTCGTATATAATACCTCATTTAGTGCCCATAATCCCAAAGTACAATAGAAAACATCTTACCGCAAGAACCCAATGACTTGGTGTGTGGCAAGGAAGCAATAATATCCTATTGAAGAATTTCACTCTGTATTCATTGAAAAAAAATTAGAAATGCAATTATAGTTTCCAGTGAAGCAAACCAGGAAATGTAGATTTTACTGTATTTCCCAATTTCATTACATGGATTACTATTACTGTACTCATTCCACATCAAACAGAGCATTGTATTTGCTGTTTCACACTGTGTTTGACTGACTGACAATGAAAATGTGCTTTGCTCATGCTATGTATGAAAGCTTGTGAGCATTTACCTTCACTTTCATTTGTGTTGCTGTGCCTGAGAGAATGACAGTGGAAAGTACTGATGAGATGGCTTGTACCTGTTGACTGTCTATATGAACTTCATTATGTTCTTTATGTGTCAAAATGAATAATGCATTAATAACTTGGTTGACTGACATGCAAGGGAACCTTAGTGTTACAAATAAGATATAGACTCTAAGGTCAGAAGGGACCATTATGATAATCTAGTCTGACCTCCTGCACAACGCAGGCCACAAAATCTCACCCACCCACTCCTGTAATAAACCCCTAACCTATAAACCATGATTTGAGGACTTCAATAGCTCAGACAAAGACTTCAAGGTGCAGAGAATCATCCAGCAAGTGTCCCATGCTACAGAGGAAGGTGAAACCCCCCCAGGGCCTCCGCCATATTTGGAGTTGGGAAGAAATTTTCCTCCAGGGCAGATTGGCAATCAGCATGTGGGCAAGACTCACCAGCCAGCACCCAGGAAAGAATTTTCTGTAGTAATTCAGAACCCACCCCATCTAACATCCCATCACAGGCCATTGGGCATATTTACCTGCTAATAGTCAAAGATCAATTAATTGCCAAAATTAGGCTATCCCATCATACCATCCCCTCCATAAACTTATCAAGCTTAGTCTTGAAGCCAGATATGTCTTTTGCCCCCACTGCTCCCCTTGGAAGGCTGTTCCAGAACTTCACTCCTCTGATGGTTAGAAACCGTCGTCTAATTTCAAGTCTAAACTTCCTGATGGCCAGTTTATATCCATTTGTTCTTGTGTCCACATTGGTACTAAGCTTAAATAATTCCTGTCTCTCCCTGGTATTTATCCCTCTGATATATTTATAGAGAGCAATCGTATCTCCCCTCAGCCTTCTTTTGGTTAGGCTAAACAAGCCAAGTTCTTTGAGTCTCCTTTCATAAGACAGGTTTTCCATTCCTCGGATCATCCTAGTAGCCCTTCTCTGAATCTGTTCCAGTTTGAATTCATCCTTCTTAAACATGGGACACCAGAACTGCACACAGTGTTCCAGATGAGGTCTCACCAGTGCCTTGTATAATGGTACTAACACCTCCTTATCTCTACTGGAAATACCTTTCCTGATGCCTCCCAAGACCACATTAGCTTTTTTCACGGCCATATCACATTGGCGGCTCGTCGTCATCCTGTGATCAACCAATACTCCAAGGTCCTTCTCTTCCTCTGTTACTTCCAACTGATGCCTCCCCAGCTTATAACCAAAATTCTTATTAATCCCTAAATGCAGGACCTTGCACTTTTCACTATTAAATTTCATCCTATTACTATTACTTCAGTTTACAAGGTCATTCAGATCTTCCTGTATGATATCCCGGTCCTTCTCTGTATTAGCAATACCTCCCAGCTTTGTGTCATCCACAAACTTTATTAGCACATTCCCACTTTTTGTGCCAAGGTCAGTAATAAAAAGATTAAATAAGATTGGTCCCAAATACAATCCCTGAGGAACTCCGCTAGTAACCTCCCTCCAGCCTGACAGTTCACCTTTCAGTATGACCCGTTGTAGTCTCCCCTTTAACCAGTTACTTATCCACCTTTCAATTTTTATATTGATCCCCATCTTTTCCAATTTAGCTAATAATTCCCCATGTGGAACCGTATCAAATGCCTTGCTGAAATCGAGGTAAATTAGATCCACTGTGTTTCCTTCGTCTATAAAATCTGTTACCTTCTCATCGAAGGAGATCAGGTTGGTTTGGCACGATCTACCTTTTCTAAAACCATGTTGTATTTTGTCCCAATTACCATTGACCTCAATGTCCTTAACTACTTTCTCCTTCAAAGATTTTTCTAAGACCTTGCATACTAACAGGCCTGTAGTTACCCAGATCACTTTTTTCCTTTTCTTAAAAATAGGAACTATGGGTATGTCTACACTACGAGAGTAGTTCGATTTTACTTAAAGCGAATTTGTGGAACCGATATTACAAAGTCGAACGTATGTATCCATACTAAGGACAGTAATTTGACTTTGTGAGTCCACACTAACGGGGCAAGCATCGACATTGGAAGTGGTGCACTGTGGGTAGCTATCCCACAGTTCCCGCAGTCCCCGCTGCCCATTGGAATTCTGGGTCAAGCCCCCAATGCCTGCTGGGGCAAAAAATGTGTCGAGGGTGGTTTTGGGTAACTGTCGTCATTCAACCCTCACTCCCGCCCTCCCTCCGTGAAAGCGCCGGCGGGCAATCAGTTCGCGCACTTTTCTGGTGATTGACAGCGTGGACGCCACAGCACCGCAAGCATGGAGTCCGCTGCGACCATCGCTGCAGTTATGGCCGTTGTCAACACCTCGCACCTTATCATCCACCTTTTTCAGAGGCAGATGCTGAGAAATCGGGCGAGGAGGCTATGGCAGCGCGGTGAGGACATTAAGTCTGAGAGGGGCTGTGGAAGGTTCATGCCGGGACTCGACCCTCCTGGGCAGGAGAGGAGCCACACCGACTCACTACAAACAGTTAGAGAGCTCCAGACCTTTGGTGCAGGGGCTGAGCAACAGTACAAACAGTTAGTTCAGGGG
>NW_020714972.1:0-3018 GCF_002925995.2 Terrapene triunguis | reverse complement strand
TTCTTAGAATGTCAAGAGTTACATTCACATTCCACTTTCCTTTGCACGCACTGAACTCACTGCAAACACACAACATGGGAAATTATATCACTGCTACCCAGCTGTGTTACAAATCTCGTATATAATACCTCATTTAGTGCCCGTAATCCCAAAGTACAATAGAAAACATCTTACCGCAAGAACCCAATCACTTGGTGTGTGGCAAGGAAGCAATAATATATCCTATTGAAGAATTTCACTCTGTATTCATTGAAAAAAAATTAGAAATGCAATTATAGTTTCCAGTGAAGCAAACCAGGAAATGTAGATTTTACTGTATTTCCCAATTTCATTACATGGATTACTATTACTGTACTCATTCCACATCAAACAGAGCATTGTATTTGCTGTTTCACACTGTGTTTGACTGAATGAAAATGTGCTTTGCTCATGCTATGTATGAAAGCTTGTGAGCATTTACCTTCACTTTCATTTGTGTTGCTGTGCCTGAGAGAATGACAGTGGAAAGTACTGATGAGATGGCTTGTACCTGTTGACTGTCTATATGAACTTCATTATGTTCTTTATGTGCCAAAATGAATAATGCATTAATAACTTGGTTGACTGACATGCAAGGGAACCTTAGTGTTACAAATAAGATATAGACTCTAAGGTCAGAAGGGACCATTATGATAATCTAGTCTGACCTCCTGCACAACGCAGGCCACAAAATCTCACCCACCCACTCCTGTAATAAACCCCTAACCTATAAACCATGATTTGAGGACTTCAATAGCTCAGACAAAGACTTCAAGGTGCAGAGAATCATCCAGCAAGTGTCCCATGCTACAGAGGAAGGTGAAACCCCCCCAGGGCCTCCGCCATATTTGGAGTTGGGAAGAAATTTTCCTCCAGGGCAGATTGGCAATCAGCATGTGGGCAAGACTCACCAGCCAGCACCCAGGAAAGAATTTTCTGTAGTAATTCAGAACCCACCCCATCTAACATCCCATCACAGGCCATTGGGCATATTTACCTGCTAATAGTCAAAGATCAATTAATTGCCAAAATTAGGCTATCCCATCATACCATCCCCTCCATAAACTTATCAAGCTTAGTCTTGAAGCCAGATATGTCTTTTGCCCCCACTGCTCCCCTTGGAAGGCTGTTCCAGAACTTCACTCCTCTGATGGTTAGAAACCGTCGTCTAATTTCAAGTCTAAACTTCCTGATGGCCAGTTTATATCCATTTGTTCTTGTGTCCACATTGGTACTAAGCTTAAATAATTCCTGTCTCTCCCTGGTATTTATCCCTCTGATATATTTATAGAGAGCAATCGTATCTCCCCTCAGCCTTCTTTTGGTTAGGCTAAACAAGCCAAGTTCTTTGAGTCTCATTTCATAAGACAGGTTTTCCATTCCTCGGATCATCCTAGTAGCCCTTCTCTGAATCTGTTCCAGTTTGAATTCATCCTTCTTAAACATGGGACACCAGAACTGCACACAGTGTTCCAGATGAGGTCTCACCAGTGCCTTGTATAATGGTACTAACACCTCCTTATCTCTACTGGAAATACCTTTCCTGATGCCTCCCAAGACCACATTAGCTTTTTTCACGGCCATATCACATTGGCGGCTCGTCGTCATCCTGTGATCAACCAATACTCCAAGGTCCTTCTCTTCCTCTGTTACTTCCAACTGATGCCTCCCCAGCTTATAACCAAAATTCTTATTAATCCCTAAATGCAGGACCTTGCACTTTTCACTATTAAATTTCATCCTATTACTATTACTTCAGTTTACAAGGTCATTCAGATCTTCCTGTATGATATCCCGGTCCTTCTCTGTATTAGCAATACCTCCCAGCTTTGTGTCATCCACAAACTTTATTAGCACATTCCCACTTTTTGTGCCAAGGTCAGTAATAAAAAGATTAAATAAGATTGGTCCCAAATACAATCCCTGAGGAACTCCGCTAGTAACCTCCCTCCAGCCTGACAGTTCACCTTTCAGTATGACCCGTTGTAGTCTCCCCTTTAACCAGTTACTTATCCACCTTTCAATTTTTATATTGATCCCCATCTTTTCCAATTTAGCTAATAATTCCTCATGTGGAACCGTATCAAATGCCTTGCTGAAATCGAGGTAAATTAGATCCACTGTGTTTCCTTTGTCTAAAAAATCTGTTACCTTCTCAACGAAGGAGATCAGGTTGGTTTGGCACGATCTACCTTTTGTAAAACAATGTTGTATTTTGTCCCAATTACCATTGACCTCAATGTCCTTAACTACTTTCTCCTTCAAAGATTTTTCTAAGACCTTGCATACTAACAGGCCTGTAGTTACCCAGATCACTTTTTTCCTTTTCTTAAAAATAGGAACTATGGGTATGTCTACACTACGAGAGTAGTTCGATTTTACTTAAAGCGAATTTGTGGAACCGATATTACAAAGTCGAACGTATGTATCCATACTAAGGACAGTAATTTGACTTTGTGAGTCCACACTAACGGGGCAAGCATCGACATTGGAAGTGGTGCACTGTGGGTAGCTATCCCACAGTTCCCGCAGTCCCCGCTGCCCATTGGAATTCTGGGTCAAGCCCCCAATGCCTGCTGGGGCAAAAAATGTGTCGAGGGTGGTTTTGGGTAACTGTCGTCATTCAACCCTCACTCCCGCCCTCCCTCCGTGAAAGCGCCGGCGGGCAAACAGTTCGCGCACTTTTCTGGTGATTGACAGCGTGGACGCCACAGCACCGCAAGCATGGAGTCCGCTGCGACCATCGCTGCAGTTATGGCCGTTGTCAACACCTCGCGCCTTATCATCCACCTTTTTCAGAGGCAGATGCTGAGAAATCGGGCGAGGAGGCTATGGCAGCGCGGTGAGGACATTAAGTCTGAGAGGGGCTGTGGAAGGTTCATGCCGGGACTCGACCCTCCTGGGCAGGAGAGGAGCCACACCGACTCACTACAAACAGTTAGAGAGCTCCGGCCCTTTGGTGCAGGGGCTGAGCAACAGTACAAACAGTTAGTTCAGGGG
>NW_020714971.1:0-4299 GCF_002925995.2 Terrapene triunguis | reverse complement strand
CAGCTCAACATTTCTTTTTCAGTCTGTTCCTTGGTATTGATCTTGGGGGTGAGCATCCTAATGGTTCTCTTGCTCTTCCTGTCCCAATTGCCCTTTTCTTCTAGATTTAATCACTTGCTGCTCTGTATTTTGGCTCGTGGTATCCATGTGACGCCTCCTGGGGTTCAGGGCGACTTTCCATTAGATTTAGTTTTGCGAGGGTTTTAACCCCATCAGTCTTCTCCCTTATGCTGTATTACTGGCCTTGATGTATGAACATGAGCCTAAGCAGGAACCCCCATCTATATCTACTACAAGGCCCCCTAAGGTAGGATGGAACTTCATTCAGCTCCTTTCACTTTGAAAGATCTGCACTTTGTGCCTTTCTAGACTCACTGCAAAGTGTAGTAACTACAACCTCAGTGTTCTCTGGCTCTTCTCAAAATCTGCTGGCTTTGCTTAGAGAACCGTAATCCTCGTATCTTATCTGTTGGTTTTGGGAGGGGGCATACAATGCTCTGAGCTCTTTCAATAACTGTGTCTGAGTCACCTCCCATCTTTAGGAAGGTACCAAAGGCAGGCTTTAGAAATGGAATGGGTTCATCTTCCTCTTGACCTTAAAGGAGAGCCCTAATCCTTATGTTAATTCTTCTTTCATGGCTTTCTCTCTCTCTCTCCTACCTTCTCTGCATTAAGCAGTTTAATTTTATACTGTAACAGTGTTCCCAGTTCTACGCTTTGCCCCACGCCTCTGGGAAGCTGAGCAACTTCAAACCCTTTGCAAAGATTCGTTATTGACCTGGATTATCTGACAGACTTGCCTAATAATGTCACACTTTACAGATCACACCCAACAGTTCCCAAGGAGTACAATTGCTTTTGGTAGGCCAGGATCTTAAAAACTTAGGTGGGTGGTCTCTCTGTTTAGAGCGGCTGGGGAAATCCTGTACTTGGTGTGTTGGCTGTCATCTCTGTGTCAGTGAGACTAAAAAGCCAGCATGTAGGTGCCTAGCCAAGGAGAAGTGATTCCATTGTATGGGCAGCTTCTGGCTAAGTAGTGTGGTCCCCGTATGCCAGGCACACTCTTCTGAGAACTACCAATCAACTGGTGCCCTAGAAAACCACAGCATTTTCCATTTATGGCTTATCCCCGCCTTCCTTTCCTCATAACCACCAGGCACAGGGAGAGGGGCATGAGCCCCGAGACCTACCACAATCTCTGCTGTCTTTTAGAGTATACAATGTTTTAGCCACCTGAGCGCACACACACATGGGGCATTCCTGGGACAGGCTGTGTAGGGCCCGGTTGTATCTGGAACATGCTGCTGCTTTAAGCTTTGGAAGACATCTCCTTTAGTAACTTTATTTCAGTGTTAGTGGCACCAAACGCTTTGTAAAATGGCCACGATTCGTCTAAGAAAATGGCACTTGCTGCTGGAATTGCTGCCTGCGCCCTGGAGCCCAGCTGAAGGAAGAGATTTCCAGCTGCACTTTTCATGCACCCTCCCTGCAGGTTGGGCACCCCTGTGTTTCTTGGCCCGCCTGCTGGGGGGGAGTAGGCAGTGGTATCTTATGCTGTCTGGCTGCATGTCATCATGACACCGATCCCATCCCAGAGACCATGCTCTGGCACTGGTTACTAATGCCTGTGTGAGTGTCTGTCTCCCCTTTGAGATGTCAGGCTGCTGGGCTCGAGGAGCAGACAGAGCAGTGACTGCCCCCCCCCCTCAGCCCATGCCAGCTCATTTGCTACAGACCCCACTGCCCCCCTTTTGGGTAACCGGAGCTGCAGCCCCCTTCCTGTGGGGAGTCTGCCCAGGCTGGATAGGCTGTGGCTGGACACTGTGCATTGTGTGGTGTTACAGGGCTTCTCACAGGTAGTTGCGTGGACTGAGGTGGGATAAACCTGGGTCAGGCAGCCTTGCCCCTGCCCACCCAGCACGGGATCCACACCTGCAGCTCAGACTCCCCTGTCATCCTCTCCTGCTCTAGCCGTCAGAGAATCCACACGGGAGAGGAACCCAGCAATGCACTGAGTGTGGGAAAATCTTCACTTGGTGTTCACACCTTTAATGGCCATCAGGGATTGCACATATGATGGGGTAGAGCCATAGGCGCTGAATATGTTTTTGCCGATGGGTGCTTTTGAAGAGGTGAGTTTGGGGGGGGGCAGCTCTGCCAGTTTGGAGGGAAGGATATTTTCAGCTTATTTATACACCTCAGACTCCAATCTTAAGTCAAAACTCCTTGTGACATGGTCAAAAACTTTGAATATTTTTTTGATGCACATGTACAGGTGTAGCCGGAGCATGGGCACTGCTTCCTTCATCAGTTCACCTTGATTCTTTCCTTACACAAGGCAGGCAGGGCTCCTCAAGATCCAACTGTTTAGCCTTTGCAGAAACTTCTTTCCACAGATCCTCAAAACCACTGTTTCTCAATTAGCTGAATTTAGAGAAATCTTGAGGAACCCAAAGTGCTTCAGCAAATAGGGTAGAATCTGCGGCAACAGTGGATGGATCTGAGTGCTGAATTTCCCACTGTTGATTGTGAACACAAATTTATCCATCTTTCACCCTGGCCCTACTCACGTCCATTACCTGACTGAATTGCGGTATACCAGCCTAATTCCACTTTCTGGTTTCACTGTGCACCATGTACACGCTCCTACTGGTGCCATTCTAAAATGCTGGTTTAAGGCAAAGTAACTTCCAACGGACATCTTTAACACTAATCGCGTACAAAACCCAAACCTGCCCTTCCCCAGCACTGCTCTGCTTGAGGTACCCTGTGCTCCCAGGCAGCTAGGACCTTCTCACTCCAGGGCTGGAGTGAGACTGACCCAGCTCCTCCCTTAGCCCTTATATCAGGCCAGCGGTGGCCTGATTGGGTGTGGCCACAGCTGTGGCTGGCTTTAACCTTTTCCCCTAGGAGCGGGGAAACTGCCCTGCTACAGGCCCTATGAAATCCATTGTAGTATTGTGGATTTTTGGATTTGTTTTCTTTTACTTTTTCCATTTTTTTCTTTATGGATTTTTTTAATCAAAATCATTTGATACATTGACAACAATTAAGTAGCCTTACTATCAATGCATACAGATGTTCAGAATTGGATTGCAATGAGAAACTCATTTGACAGAAAAAATCCTACAATTTAAACAAAACATCCTGCAGATATACAGGGAGAGTAACCCCAGCAACGCACTGAATGTGGGAAAAGCTTCAGTCAACGCTCACACCTTTTAGTGTCCATCAGAGACTGCACATGGGGCAGAGTCCTGCGATGTCTCTCTCTTTGGGGCACTCAGGTTTTGCCCTGCCCTGGCAGATTGAACTGTTCATCGGGAGTTTAACAGGGTGCCACTCACCTCATGCGAGTGCCCCCGGCCGGTATGTGTCTGCACCTCTCTTAGTCTGTGTCGCTCCTGTCAGCGGTGCCTCATGCGGGTTTCAGTGACTTTACCCTCCGGCCAAGCCACACACAGGCTCTAGATATCTGACCCAATCAATTTCCATTCACTCATGCTAATACTTCCACATGTCATCATTACCTACGATATGCCTATCAGCATGATGAAAATGTTTACTGATGTGGAATTTGTACAAGAATCCTGATCCTTAGGCAGGTTATGGCATGTGTTTGATACAATTCTATGTTTCTTACCATCGTGCAATCCTCCCTTTCCTTTTCACAATCAACAAGGTTGCAGTCTATGCAGTAGTCCTCCACACTTTCTGAAAAATCAACATAGCGCAATGAAGTGCTGATTACGTTACGATCAACACTCTAAATGCAAATCTTGATTTGCACATATTTTTTTTCTTTTTTGTGAGTCATATTTTCTCAAAGTTTTACTTAAATGAAATTGGATATTTTTATATCCAGCTGCAGTAAACTGGTCTATCAATAGCAACTATTCATTTTTTGGTACTTAAAGATAGTATTGATGCAGAGTCACTATCACAGAACCAAACCTGTGAGATATCCCACTTTAGGGGTATTAAGATAACTGTCTGTTACGTGACATCATTCCACTCTTCCTGTTATCTTCACGTGTGCCTATGACCCCATAGTACAGGGGAGAAAGTTATTGCCTGACACCTTCATTAGAACTATTGCTATTTGTCTTCTAAACGCAGTATTAGCCTCTTGTGGTGTTTCTACCCTACTGATGTCTTTCTGCTGCAAATACGCTTCTGCAGACTAACAACACTTTTGTTTAGAAAAAACATCATAATTACCAGAGGTGGAAGTGGGCCGGTCCAGCATACCGGTAAGAACCAGCCTGTACGCAGCTGACGTTACAGTGCTGCTTTAAC
>NW_020714970.1:0-4304 GCF_002925995.2 Terrapene triunguis | reverse complement strand
CAGCTCAACATTTCTTTTTCAGTCTGTTCCTTGGTATTGATCTTGGGCGTGAGCATCCTAATGGTTCTCTTGCTCTTCCTGTCCCAATTGCCCTTTTCTTCTAGATTTAATCACTTGCTGCTCTGTATTTTGGCTCGTGGTATCCATGTGACGCCTCCTGGGGTTCAGGGCGACTTTCCATTAGATTTAGTTTTGCGAGGGTTTTAACCCCATCACTCTTCTCCTTTATGCTGTATTACTGGCCTTGATGTATGAACATGAGCCTAAGCAGGAAACCCCATCTATATCTAATACAAGGCCCCCTAAGGTAGGATGGAACTTCATTCAGCTCCTTTCACTTTGAGGTTGTAGTTACTACACTTTGAAAGATCTGCACTTTGTGCCTTCCTAGACTCACTGCAGTGTTCTCTGGCTCTTCTCAAAACCTGCTGGCTTTGCTTAGAGAACCATAATCCTCATATCTTATCTGTTGGTTTTGGGAGGGGGCATACAATGCTCTGAGCTCTTTCAATAACTGTGTCTGAGTCACCTCCCATCTTTAGGAAGGTACCAAAGGCAGGCTTTAGAAATGGAATGGGTTCATCTTCCTCTTGACCTTAAAGGAGAGCCCTAATCCTTATGTTAATTCTTCTTTCATGGCTTTCTCTCTCTCTCTCCTACCTTCTCTGCATTAAGCAGTTTAATTTTATACTGTAACAGTGTTCCCAGTTCTACGCTTTGCCCCACGCCTCTGGGAAGCTGAGCAACTTCAAACCCTTTGCAAAGATTCGTTATTGACCTGGATTATCTGACAGACTTGCCTAATAATGTCACACTTTACAGATCACACCCAACAGTTCCCAAGGAGTACAATTGCTTTTGGTAGGCCAGGATCTTAAAAACTTAGGTGGGTGGTCTCTCTGTTTAGAGCGGCTGGGGAAATCCTGTACTTGGTGTGTTGGCTGTCATCTCTGTGTCAGTGAGACTAAAAAGCCAGCATGTAGGTGCCTAGCCAAGGAGAAGTGATTCCATTGTATGGGCAGCTTCTGGCTAAGTAGTGTGGTCCCCGTATGCCAGGCACACTCTTCTGAGAACTACCAATCAACTGGTGCCCTAGAAAACCACAGCATTTTCCATTTATGGCTTATCCCCGCCTTCCTTTCCTCATAACCACCAGGCACAGGGAGAGGGGCATGA
The DNA here is from genome assembly GCF_002925995.2 of Terrapene triunguis. Classification (NCBI taxonomy): domain Eukaryota; kingdom Metazoa; phylum Chordata; order Testudines; family Emydidae; genus Terrapene; species Terrapene triunguis. The sequence goes on along the minus strand of NW_020714970.1, from coordinate 3,128 downwards.
GCCCCGAGACCTACCACAATCTCTGCTGTCTTTTAGAGTATACAATGTTTTAGCCACCTGAGCGCACACACACATGGGGCATTCCTGGGACAGGCTGTGTAGGGCCCGGTTGTATCTGGAACATGCTGCTGCTTTAAGCTTTGGAAGACATCTCCTTTAGTAACTTTATTTCAGTGTTAGTGGCACCAAACGCTTTGTAAAATGGCCACGATTCGTCTAAGAAAATGGCACTTGCTGCTGGAATTGCTGCCTGCGCCCTGGAGCCCAGCTGAAGGAAGAGATTTCCAGCTGCACTTTTCATGCACCCTCCCTGCAGGTTGGGCACCCCTGTGTTTCTTGGCCCGCCTGCTGGGGGGGAGTAGGCAGTGGTATCTTATGCTGTCTGGCTGCATGTCATCATGACACCGATCCCATCCCAGAGACCATGCTCTGGCACTGGTTACTAATGCCTGTGTGAGTGTCTGTCTCCCCTTTGAGATGTCAGGCTGCTGGGCTCGAGGAGCAGACAGAGCAGTGACTGCCCCCCCCCCTCAGCCCATGCCAGCTCATTTGCTACAGACCCCACTGCCCCCCTTTTGGGTAACCGGAGCTGCAGCCCCCTTCCTGTGGGGAGTCTGCCCAGGTTGGATAGGCTGTGGCTGGACACTGTGCAGTGTGTGGTGTTACAGGGCCTCTCACAGGTAGTTGCGTGGACTGAGGTGGGATAAACCTGGGTCAGGCAGCCTTGCCCCTGCCCACCCAGCACGGGATCCACACCTGCAGTTCAGACTCCCCTGTCATCCTCTCCTGCTCTAGCCGTCAGAGAATCCACACGGGAGAGGAACCCAGCAATGCACTGAGTGTGGGAAAAGCTTCACTTGGTGTTCACACCTTTAATGGCCATCAGGGATTGCACATATGATGGGGTAGAGCCACAGGCGCTGAATTTGTTTTTGCCGATGGGTGCTTTTGAAGAGGTGAGTTTGGGGGGGGAGGGGCAGCTCTGCCAGTTTGGAGGGAAGGATATTTTCAGCTTATTTATACACCTCAGACTCCAATCTTAAGTCAAAACTCCTTGTGACATGGTCAAAAACTTTGAATAATTTTTTGATGCACATGTACAGGTGTAGCCAGAGCATGGGCACTGCTTCCTTCATCAGTTCACCTTGATTCTTTCCTTACACAAGGCAAGCAGGGCTCCTCAAGATCCAACTGTTTAGCCTTTGCAGAAACTTCTTTCCACAGATCCTCAAAACCACTGTTTCTCAATTAGCTGAATTTAGAGAAATCTTCAGGAGCCCAAAGTGCTTCAGCAAATAGGGTAGAATCTGGGGCAACAGTGGATGGATCTGAGTGCTGAATTTCCCACTGTTGATTGTGAACACAAATTTATCCATCTTTCACCCTGGCCCTACTCACGTCCATTACCTGACTGAATTGCGGTATACCAGCCTAATTCCACTTTCTGGTTTCACTGTGCACCATGTACACGCTCCTACTGGTGCCATTCTAAAATGCTGGTTTAAGGCAAAGTAACTTCCAACGGACATCTTTAACACTAATCGCGTACAAAACCCAAACCTGCCCTTCCCCAGCACTGCTCTGCTTGAGGTACCCTGTGCTCCCAGGCAGCTAGGACCTTCTCACTCCAGGGCTGGAGTGAGACTGACCCAGCTCCTCCCTTAGCCCTTATATCAGGCCAGCGGTGGCCTGATTGGGTGTGGCCACAGCTGTGGCTGGCTTTAACCTTTTCCCCTAGGAGCGGGGAAACTGCCCTGCTACAGGCCCTATGAAATCCATTGTAGTATTGTGGATTTTTGGATTTGTTTTCTTTTACTTTTTCCATTTTTTTCTTTATGGATTTTTTTAATCAAAATCATTTGATACATTGACAACAATTAAGTAGCCTTACTATCAATGCATACAGATGTTCAGAATTGGATTGCAATGAGAAACTCATTTGACAGAAAAAATCCTACAATTTAAACAAAACATCCTGCAGATATACAGGGAGAGTAACCCCAGCAACGCACTGAATGTGGGAAAAGCTTCAGTCAACGCTCACACCTTTTAGTGTCCATCAGAGACTGCACATGGGGCAGAGTCCTGCGATGTCTCTCTCTTTGGGGCACTCAGGTTTTGCCCTGCCCTGGCAGATTGAACTGTTCATCGGGAGTTTAACAGGGTGCCACTCACCTCATGCGAGTGCCCCCGGCCGGTATGTGTCTGCACCTCTCTTAGTCTGTGTCGCTCCTGTCAGCGGTGCCTCATGCGGGTTTCAGTGACTTTACCCTCCGGCCAAGCCACACACAGGCTCTAGATATCTGACCCAATCAATTTCCATTCACTCATGCTAATACTTCCACATGTCATCATTACCTGCGATATGCCTATCAGCATGATGAAAATGTTTACTGATGTGGAATTTGTACAAGAATCCTGATCCTTAGGCAGGTTATGGCATGTGTTTGATACAATTCTATGTTTCTTACCATCGTGCAATCCTCCCTTTCCTTTTCACAATCAACAAGGTTGCAGTCTATGCAGTAGTCCTCCACACTTTCTGAAAAATCAACATAGCGCAATGAAGTGCTGATTACGTTACGATCAACACTCTAAATGCAAATCTTGATTTGCACATATTTTTTTTCTTTTTTGTGAGTCATATTTTCTCAAAGTTTTACTTAAATGAAATTGGATATTTTTATATCCAGCTGCAGTAAACTGGTCTATCAATAGCAACTATTCATTTTTTGGTACTTAAAGATAGTATTGATGCAGAGTCACTATCACAGAACCAAACCTGTGAGATATCCCACTTTAGGGGTATTAAGATAACTGTCTGTTACGTGACATCATTCCACTCTTCCTGTTATCTTCACGTGTGCCTAATGACCCCATAGTACAGGGGAGAAAGTTATTACCTGACACCTTCATTAGAACTATTGCTATTTGTCTTCTAAACGCAGTATTAGCCTCTTGTGTTGTTTCTACCATACTGATGTCTTTCTGCTGCAAATATGTTTCTGCAGACTAACAACACTTTTGTTTAGAAAAAACATCATAATTACCAGAGGTGGAAGTGGGCCGGTCCAGCATACCGGTAAGAACCAGCCTGTACGCAGCTGACGTTACAGTGCTGCTTTAAC
>NW_020714969.1:0-2847 GCF_002925995.2 Terrapene triunguis | reverse complement strand
AAGCAATCCCAATCGCTCTGTATCAGTGACCCATCCTCTTTACCACTCCCCCAATTTTTGTGTCATCTGCAAACTTTATCAGTGATGATTTTATCTTTTCTTCCAATTCATAAATAAAAATGTTAAATAGTGTAACGTCAAGAACTGATCCCTGCGGGACCCCACTAGAAACACACTCATTCCATGAGGATTCCCCATTTACAATCACATGTTGAGACCTAACAGTTAGTCAGCTTTTAATGTGTGCCATGTTACTTTTATATTGTTCTAGTTTTTTTAATCAAAATATCATGCTGTACCAAGCCAAATGCCTTATGCAAGTCTATTACATCAACACTAGTCTCTTTATCAACCAACCCTGTAATCTCATCCATAGACCCATGTTGATTGGTTGGCATTAATTATATTATCCTCCTTGAACTCTTTATTAATTGAGTCCCATATCAGCCACTCCATTATCTTGGCCAGGATTGATGTCAGACTAATAGAGCTTTAACCTGAATCCACGAGCAATTCCTGGACAGTGTCCATGTGGAGACAGCTGAGGTAGCTGTCCCAGTACACAGGACTGCTGATACACCACTGGTTGAGGAGGAGATGGCTCAGGGTGGACACTGGCAGCTGGTTACTTCTGGCAGCAGGCAGTGCTCCACCCCTGCTCTGAACCCTCCCGCTGTGGTAATAGGTAATCGTTATGCTCTTCTTGATACAGGAAAGAAGGCATCAGCCCCTACAGTAAAGGAGGAGAAGCCTCATACCCCTAAGGCTGGGAGGTCTGCTGCCACCACTGCGAATAGGAAATGTAGGGTAGTGGTGGTCGGAGACTCTCTGCTGAGGGGGACGGAGGCGCCCATCTGTCGCCCTGACATTTCATCTCGGGAGGTATGCTGCCTGCTGGGAGCCCGTATCCGAGACGTTACGGAGGCATTGTCGAGGATTATCCAGCCCTCTGACTACTACCCCATGCTACTCATCCATGTGGGCACAAATGATACTGCGCGGTGTGACACTGAGCGGATCAAGAGTGACTACAGGGCTCTGGGAGTACGGGTGAAGGAGTTTGGAGCGCAGGTGGTATTCTCTTCGATTCTTCCTCTCAAAGGTAGGGGCCCGGGCAGAGACAGATGCATCATGGAGGTGAATGCCTGGCTGCGAAGATGGTGTCGCCAGGAGGGCTTTGGCTTCCTAGACCACGGGATGCTATTTGAGGAAGGACTGCTAGGCAGAGATGGCGTTCACCTTTCGAGGAGGGGAAAGACCCTATTTGGACACAGACTGGCTAACCTAGTGAGGAGGGCTTTAAACTAGGTTCGACGGGGACAGGTGAGCAAAGCCCGCAGGTAAGTGGGGAACATGGAGACCTGGGAGATGGGTCGGAGACGAGAGGGAGTGTGGGCTATATTGGCAGAGAGAAAGGAGGGTCAGGACAAAACCGGGAGGAAAGATCAAACCAGTATCTTAGATGCCTATATACAAATGCGAGAAGTATGGGTAATAAGCAGGAGGAACTGGAAGTGCTAATAAATAAATACAACTATGACATTGTTGGCATCACTGAAACTTGGTGGGATAATACACATGATTGGAATGTTGGTGTGGATGGATACAGCTTGCTCAGGAAGGATAGACAGGGGAAAAAGGGAGGAGGTGTTGCCTTATATATTAAAAATGTACACACTTGGACTGAGGTAGAGATGGACATAGGAGACGGAAGTGTTGAGAGTCTCTGGGTTAGGCTAAAAGGGGTAAAAAACAAGGGTGATGTCATGCTAGGAGTCTACTACAGGCCACCTAACCAGGTAGAAGAGGTGGATGAGGCTTTTTTTAAACAACTAACAAAATCATCCAAAGCCCAAGATTTGGTGGTGATGGGGGACTTCAACTATCCGGATATATGTTGGGAAAATAACACAGCGGGGCACAGACTATCCAACAAATTCTTGGACTGCATTGCAGACAACTTTTTATTTCAGAAGGTTGAAAAAGCTACTGGGGGGAAGCTGTTCTAGACTTGATTTTAACAAATAGGGAGGAACTCGTTGAGAATTTGAAAGTAGAAGGCAGCTTGGGTGAAAGTGATCATGAAATCATAGAGTTTGCAATTCTAAGGAAGGGTAGAAGGGAGAACAGCAAAATAGAGACAATGGATTTCAGGAAGGCGGATTTTGGTAAGCTCAGAGAGCTGATAGGTAAGGTCCCATGGGAATCAAGACTGAGGGGAAAAACAACTGAGGAGAGTTGGCAGTTTTTCAAAGGGACACTATTAAGGGCCCAAAAACAAGCTATTCCGCTGGTTAGGAAAGACAGAAAATGTGGCAAAAGACCACCTTGGCTTAACCACGAGATCTTGCATGATCTAAAAAATAAAAAGGAGTCATATAAAAAATGGAAACTAGGACAGATTACAAAGGATGAATATAGGCAAACAACACAGGAATGCTGGGGCAAGATTAGAAAGGCAAAGGCACAAAATGAGCTCAAACTAGCTACGGGAATAAAGGGGAACAAGAAGACTTTTTATCAATACATTAGAAGGAAGAGGAAGACCAAAGACAGGGTAGGCCCACTGCTTAGTGAAGAGGGAGAAACAGTAACAGGAAACTTGGAAATGGCAGAGATGCTTAATGACTTCTTTGTTTCGGTCTTCACCGAGAAGTCTGAAGGAATGCCTAACATAGTGAATTCTAATGGGAAGGGGGTAGGTTTAGCAGATAAAATAAAAAAAGAACAAGTTAAAAATCACTTAGAAAAGTTAGATGCCTGCAAGTCACCAGGGCCTGATGAAATGCATCCTAGAATACTCAAGGAGCTAATAGAGGAGGTATCTGAGCCTCTAGCTATTATCTT
>NW_020714968.1:0-19877 GCF_002925995.2 Terrapene triunguis | reverse complement strand
AAGCAATCCCAATCGCTCTGTATCAGTGACCCATCCTCTTTACCACTGCCCCAATTTTTGTGTCATCTGCAAACTTTATCAGTGATGATTTTATCTTTTCTTCCAATTCATAAATAAAAATGTTAAATAGTGTAACGTCAAGAACTGATCCCTGCGAGACCCCACTAGAAACACACTCATTCCATGAGGATTCCCCATTTACAATCACATGTTGAGACCTAACAGTTAGTCAGCTTTTAACGTGTGCCATGTTACTTTTATATTGTTCTAGTTTTTTTAATCAAAATATCATGCTGTACCAAGCCAAATGTCTTATGCAAGTCTATTACATCAACACTAGTCTCTTTATCAACCAACCCTGTAATCTCATCCATAGACCCATGTTGATTGGTTGGCATTAATTATATTATCCTCCTTGAACTCTTTATTAATTGAGTTCCATATCAGCCACTCCATTATCTTGGCCAGGATTGATGTCAGACTAATAGAGCTTTAACCCTTTTTAAATATTAGAAAAAAGTTGGTATTGTGCCAGTCTTCTAGAACTTCCCCTTTGCCCACTTGATCCTTCCTAAATAGGTTTTTAACCGTTAACTTTAACATTCCAGCCATGGAAATCATCCTACCTGGTTTCAGTAATACCAACTGGATCAAATTTAAGCTCATAAATGAGCAATTCAAACTTTCCCATGTTTGTTATGCAGGCTCCTAGCATTGGTGTAGAGGCAATTCAAGAATTTCTTCTCCTCATGTCCTTTGGCTACTTGATTAATTTTGTTCTCAGCATCTCAATTTTGTGCTGAGTGCTCTGATCTTCCCTTTTTTACCCTCCCCTTTTGTTATTAGTTCAATAACTGACTTGCTGCAGGGCAGAGTTAACGGTGTTTGGGCTCTTGGGAGGACTGTTCTGTTAACCATCATATGCATGTGACTTGGATGTAGGTGTCAACTGTTCATATTACCTTTGTTTTCAATTTCCTTAGACTTTATCTACACTACAGGGACTCTACAGGCATAGCTATGGTGCTGTACCTATGCTGGCATAAACCCGTAATGTAGATGCACCTCCAGGGACGGAAGGGGGTTTAAGCACCACCAAGTGTAGAAGCACCACCTTCCTGAACAATAGTAGCTAGGTTGACAGAAGCATTCTTCCATCAACCTAGCTCTGTCTACACCAGGGGAATTTTAAATGAAGCCCTCGGTGTCTGATGTTTGAGGGGGTACTAGCAATGTGTGTAATGGTTCATGTGGTTAACAGCCTCATCTGTAAGTTAGCAAATCTGTTTAGGTGAGAATTTTAAAATGAGCTAACAACGTATTGGGGCTCCACACCTAAAGTAGTGGGAATAACATCTCATGCTTTAGAGAATAAAGTGATTGCCATATATGTTAGCAAGGAAAACTTTCCTGTGTGGACATCACTGCACAATTGATTAGGGGGAGTTGTCACCTTTCTTTGGAGCAGCAGTATTTAAAATCTCTGACTGGATGATCAATCCAATATGTCATCGATCAATCCAATAGTGTTCTTAATGGTGTTGTGTTTGCCTGTCTAGAGAAGTCACCACCAGAGCATGAGAGAGAAGGTAACTGAAGTAGTGAGACTGTGTCCTCAGGCTGACTCAGCAAATACTTTAACATGCTCTGGAGTACTAAATACAGTAAGTTCCTTAAGTAGCCCCAATTAATTAGGTTTTGCTCTTCACATTTTCATTAACGATGTAATTAAACTGGCCACATGCAAAAAAAAAAAAAATCTGAGCAGTAACTGAGAGAGAGGATTTAAGCTTCTCCAGGAAACAGATCAGAATCCAATTGCAAGATGCAGAGGCTGCTGAAATGCAAATCCAATGCTCTCTGCAGCAAGCTGCAGCCACAGCGACTGTATGATCTGCAGAGCTTGCAATGGGCCATGGACCCAAGCAGATGTGCCCCATAGCCGTACCAGAGCTGACCCAGCTATCCAGCATGTTAACTCAGTGACAGTACTGAAGGAGGGACCTTAAAGCTACAAAGCCTGACAAGGCTCCCCGGGGCTTGAGGTGGCACTGGCATATGGAGGCTTCTGCATCTAGGCCCTCAGAGAGGAGCCAGCGAGGCCGAGAGTGAGGTGTGACTGAAGGCTGCCACTCAGTCTGCTATGTGATGGCCTGTGGTACATGACGTGTGTTATTGGGCCAGGGAGATGGAAAGTCCCTAAAAGTGTGGGGGGGGCACCCCTCCCCCCAAGACCTTGGCCCCTGCTCACTCCTCTCTGGCCCTCCCCCACATTGCTTGCCTTTACAGCCAGTAAAAAGTGATGGGGCCATAGTCCCTGGACCCCCGCCCCCTTTCCAGCACACCTGATTGGGCCTCACACCCATTGCTAGTGGCCAGGTGTGCATACCACACACACACCCTCCACAACTGGCATGATGCAGCCCCTTCGGTAGAAGGCCCCACTCCTCAGCTCCCTGGCTTTGTTCATCACAGTTAGAGCACTCACCTGCTCCCATATAGGTTCTATGCAATCAATGGGAACCTATTTAAATTGGGGACATTGGAATCAATCAAATCAATGCTATGCGATATCAATTGAAAGTGTCGTCTTCTGTAATTTCATAGGCAGTTAGCTTGAATCAATAAACTCATTACAATTGATTTTCATTAAGATCTCCTGGCCTTCAATACAGGCACTCTGGTCTAGTATTACTGGAGTATTTGGTTTAGTGCATTATTTGTAAGGTGGTCTTTGTTTAAGCTGAGAGCCATAAGGGGAGATGATTCAATGAACAAGCAATATTTTCAACTGTTTGGTTGTAGCCTACTTTTGAAAGACTTAAAGGAAAGATTTCACACAAAATATAAGCCAGGAACATTATAGAACATTCTTAAACCTTTATATAAGCTATTGCATTTTCTTCAGATTAGATTTCAGGGAGCTGGAAATTCCAACCTACACATCTGCATTTGTGTTAGGATTTGATCACTGAGATGTTATGAACATCTGTTTTCATCTCCACTCAGTGTGGAAGCCCAGATACACTCCCCCAAATTTAAGAGAATTTATCATTTTGGAAGACCACAAACACATAAACACAAAGAAATTACTAAGAGGGGCCTGGATGCCTGAAGTGAATGGAAATGGGGTACATCAGGGTCACCTGTTTAAATATGGACCCAGTCTGCAGTGAGCAAAGATCATTGTGGTGTACAAAAGTTATTCAACTAGTCAGACTAGTTACATAACTGAGTGTAGTTTGTAGAGATTGGTAGCAATTTTTCACTCAGCACAGATTGTTACAGATCCAGGAAGACACACACTGTGCTCTCTCCTAGAGATTTTACCCTTTCCACCTTGTTTTGTGTCTTCTTCACCAAAAACAAAAGGATCTAAAGGACCTGTTTGCTCTTTGCCCAGAAGAATGGAACACAAGAGGCAGCCTGTGAGAATGTGAAAAAAGCCACTTATGAAAACAGAGAATGCTTCCAGTTTAATGAAAAAGAGAAAGGATCTGAAATAGACACACAGATGCCTGGATAGTGATATTATATAAATGCTACTGAAGGCAGGGAAAGAGGGGGAAACAGATGTGCAAATGCTGGTTTGATAGTGTCACTTAGCACAGATATAAATGAGAGTGCACAAGGTACAAGCCAGTGGGGGAAATCAGGCACATTGGTTCCCAGGGAAGCAAAACTCCACCTTTAGCACCAGTCAGAATGCAGAGAGGGGCTTCCATTTTAGCTGCATATTAGGTACAAGCCTTCAAATGCATTACCCTAATTGCCGCTGAGAATCCAGACCCAACACGAAGTAAAATCATCCAGCAGATACTCTTTCCTGGAGGACCTTCGCTCTACAGCCAATGTGATAGAGATGGAAACTAAAGCCCACCTGCTCAAGTGACATGCTCTACTCTCTCTAGCACCATGGAACAGTCAGGACAGAATGAATGTTTATCCGGAGGCTCCTTAAATTAAGTTCAGGAATTCACGGCACCTGGAATACCAGAGCAAGGGAAGAATTTGCTGAGTCACTACTAAAGCAGCATGTTAGTTTCTCTGTTACCATCTCACATGTGCTCTGGGGGCCCCACTGCTGACTTCCCCAATAAATGAAAGAAATTTACAGAGCCTGATTCACCTCTCAGTTACAGGGGGATAAAGCTGCACTAGCTCCAGTCTAGTCTTATAAATAAGAGCTTGGGATGGGATTTTCAAAGGCACCTAAGCAAGTCATGTACCCAGTTTCCCTTGAATTTCAATGAGATTTTGGCACCTAACTCATTTAGGTTCCTTTGAAATCCCCCAGCTTTTTATTCTGCAGAGTTAACTTGGGGTGATCAGCACCCGGGGGCAAGCAGCCACTCTGCAAAGTCCAAGTGACTGCATCCTCACTGCCCTGTGTGTGGCGCTAGGACATCTGGGGACACATCCCAAGGATCTTAGCCCTGCTGCCGTGAGCTGAGCCACTCTGATTCTTTCCCAGTGATATGTGGGAGAACTTGTCTGTCCCTGTGGGCATGGGGAGAATTGTGGGAAAGCGCTGGAGGACTACCAGCACTGAATGATATAGCCTGCATCACCACTGCAAAGTTGGCGGGTTACCAGCCGGAGCAAAAGCAGCCCCTGAGCTTTAGCCAATAGCCCCATGAGGCCAAAAGCCCCCCCCTCATACTCAGGTCAGAGGGTTTTGTGTGTGGACAGGAAGGAGAGTTAGGGGTTCACTCTGCTGCGAAGACAAACCCTTCAGTAGGGAGGGGCTATTACTATGTACAGATGGGGAGCTGAGGCACTGAGAGGCTAAGTGACTGTTCAAGATCACACAGAAAGTCTGGGACAGCGCAAAGAACTGAACCCAGGTTTCCCTGAGTCCCAGGCTAGTGCTCTAACCACTAGACCATCCTTCCTCAACTGATGCTGCCACTAGAAATGTACAGGCTGCATGTTTCAGCTCAGCCAGGCAATAGCTTGAAGAGGTGTGAACTGCCCCATTCATGGTAAGGGGTTTAACTCAAACCTAATTATGACAATTTAAGGCAATATTAGACATTTTGACACTGATCATTTAGCAGAAACAGACAGCTTCTTTGGGTAAGGGCAGAATCGGAGTAGAGTCCCATCCCTTGTCCACTGTTCCCTTGCACTCCCCCCTCTGTATCTGTTCATCTGCTGGCTTTTGTTCTAGATAACAAGCTCTTTGGGGCAGGGAGCATCTTTTTGGTTTGTGGTTGTACAGCACCTAACACCATGCGTGCTGCTCCACAACTGGGGCTCTCAGGAGCTACCACAGTATCCCATAATAATAATCCAGCCCTCGGGATCTGTCTGCCCTCCATTCTGACCCCCTCCTTTCAGCAGGAACTGACTTCCTCTCCCTCCCGCAGGGAAACTGCTAATCGGGTTTTGCAAAAGCTGCTGCTGCTGGCCCTATTTTGAACAAACACCATTCAGTCTAGCCATCTTTAACCCATGCAGATACCATTGGCTGAGTGTGATGAAGTAATACCCTATTTCCTGCAGGGCAGGTGGCAGTGCTGCAAGCTCCTGCCAGGTATCAAACACTAGTCACTCAAATGATAAATAAAAGCAAGCAAATACTATTTGTTAAACAACTACAGGAAGGGGGACACTAGCTACTGGGTTATGTCACGATGGATTATTTATGATAATCCATTCCAATAGACAGCAGGTTCTACTGGGTTTCGCCTTCAGATGACAGAGGTTCGATACATTATTGCTTTTTTTAAACAAGAAAAAAAAATCAATAACTGAGAATATTTTTGCATCTTTTCTTTGGTGCTGAGCATGAATGAATTCAACATACCATGGGTCAGGGCCCAGCTTCCATCAGCTTTGTCCTTGGTTATTACAAGATCATGAATAATAGAATATTAAGGTTGGAAGGGACCTCAGGAGGTCATGTAGTCCAACCCCCTGCTCAAAGCAGGACCAATCCCCACACAGATTTTTACCCCAGTTCCCTACATGGCCCCCTCAAGGATTAAACTCACAACCCTGGGTTTAAGCAGGCTAATGCTCAAACCACTGAGCTATCCCTCCTCCCCAGTACTGATGAGGGAGTTCGTGTTCAGAGCCAGCTATCAGGTTGACGGGGCAGGGCAGGGCGGAGGGAAGAGGGGAGTTGATCCTTTCCTGCCAGCACCATCTTTGGAGAAGGATTTCCTAATGGGCCCACTGTGGATTATTCAGTAGCTAGCCGGCAGGGCCGGCTCCAGGTTTTCTGCCGCCCTAAGCGGCGTGGGGTGGGGTGGGGGTGGGGAGCCGATTGGCAGCGCTTTGGCGGCAGCTTAATCGCGCCGCTCCATTCTTTGGCGGCAGTTCGGCGGCCAGTCCTTCACTCCCTCTCTTCCTGTTCGGCAGCACTTCGGCAGCAGCTCAAAGAGGAAGAGAGGGACTGAGGGACCCACCACCGAATTCCTGCCGAAGACCCGGACGTGCCGCCCCAATAGCGGATGGAGTGCCGCCCCTTTGTATTGGCCACCCCAAGCACCTGTTTCCTTCGCTGGTGCCTGGAGCCGGCCCTGCTAGCCGGCTCCACATTCAGCCTTTTAGCACCACAAAGAAACTACGAATTAAGTGTCACCGCAAGCCGCTGTATTGCGGCTCTAGTAACACACCTAAGATAGGTATCTCGGGTGTCAGAACAGTGAAGCTGTGGCAGTGCATGGACTAGCCCCACAAATAGTTATCCAGGATTCTGGGCAGCCTTGGACAGCCCATGCTTCCACAGCTTCACTGCTCTGGACCTGAGCTAGTTAGATTAAAGCTAGCAGGGGTATGTCTTCACGAGCTGACATCACACCCCAGGACTGCAATGTAGACACACCCTGAGAGTGAAAAGGAGTGTTGTCTAATGGTGACAGCAGGAGGCAGCCACAAGGTTCCCTTTACAGTTCAGCCTTTTGCCTATTGTGAGACCTTGGCAGGAACTCACTTAACCTTCGGTGCCCGAGTTTCTCCATTTGTAATAGCAGGATAGTTATAATTCCCTACCTGGAAAGAGTTTTGCAAGGCTTATGTCACTAGTGTTTATGCAATGCTTGGAGGTTCCTGTGTGAAGAAGGCTCTAGAAATACCAAGTGCACATATTTTAAAATAGTGTTGCCCCTTTTTTATGAGTGGCTAGTCAAAGTTGGGAGCCCTGGGGACGTTCCAGCTGGAAGGAGAAGTAGATGGAGTTTTGTATTTTCTTTGATGCAGTCTTGTTAATTTATAAGGAATGTACAAAGTCCTGTATCTCCAAATGCAGAAGGAACCAAGAACGGAAGGAGCGGTTTCTTCCAGCTTCCAAGCCTCTTTCACTAACACTAGACCCAAAAGCTGTCTCCCGACCCCTGTGCTTGCAGGTCCCTGCTTGGGTTTGTTGCTTTTCCCCCTGGTCTTGTCTTCTGTGATCTCTCTTCCCCTCCCACCTACCCCAAACAATACTCCACCCAAAGCCCTTGGCATGTTGACATCTTTTGTCTTGGGGGGGGCTTATGCTTTCAGTTATGTTAACTGAAGGGTGAGTTCATACCTATCAATCCCAATAGGGTTTTAACTCAACCCATAACAAGGTTACACCCAGCTCATACAATGTCAACCACCTTCCCTAAGCCAGACAACAATGGCTTGCAGACAATAATGTGCTTGCACAACAGCTGATGAAGAAAAATAGCCCAAAGAAATACTGTCTTTGCTGTTAAACCCGCAGTTTTGGGGGCAGGGCCTGTCTTTCTGTTCTATTTTTGTACAGTGCCTAGTGCAACGGGGTCTTCATTCATAGTGGGAGCTTTGAGGCGATACGGCAATACAAATAATAGAGTGGGCTGTGGTGGAAGGCAAGGGGGCTATATCTGGTGCATCACAGCTCCCAGTGACACGGGCGCTGACATCAGTACCTAGCACTCCTATACATCCTTTTATCTAGGCACTTCATAAACACTCATTCATTCCCAGCACGCCCCTGTGAGGTTGATAAGTACATGATCACCCTACTCTATTCCATAGAAGTTCTTATCCCGCAATCATCACTCATCTGAGCACCTTTCCCACTTGCCTTAAGAAATGTGACTACACATCTGTCACCTGCTGTTTGGCCTCTCAGCCTCTCCCCAGGGGTGAATCCTGTGCAGTGGAATGCCTTGTTTTGGTAGAGTTTTTTTTTTTTTAAACTACACGTGTTACATTAGAGAAGGCAAAGTCAAAGCAATGCACAGACGCTGCAGGGGCTGCAAATATTGCAGGGGCTGGTGGGATATCAGTGCAAGGCAATGAATGTGTGGCAAAAGTTGACCACTACAGATGCGATCTACATCAAAGGGGCCCTCCACAGAATGAGGGGCAGAACTGCCAGAACAACATGTTGGAGGCAGAAGAGCCAAGCAGTAGTACAGGGGAGAGAAGCGAGCAGCAATAGTCCGGAGATGTAAGAATCTCAGCAATCTCAGACATCCAGGCATGAGATGGGAACGGATGAATCAAGAATTCCCAGACGATGGATCCAGCTGTCTCACAGCTGAGATGCTGGGAAAAGGATCGACTAGCCCAAGGACCCTGAAGCGGCAGCCCTGTCTCCATCTTTTGGGCTCTCTATTAGCAACAAACTTTGGAAATTCTAGGGCAGTGATTCTCAACACATGGACCACTTGCAGCCCAATCAGCACACAGCTGTGGCCCATGTGACATCCTCAGGGCCATACAGGTAGTATATATATTGTGTGGATACGGGCCACATAACACAGAGAGCTGCATATGTGGCCCACAATGGTGAACAGGTTGAGAACCACTTTTCTAGGGTAACTTATAAGGCTGATGTTTGTTTGTGTATTTGCACACATTTCTGGGGGAGATGAGTGTCTTTAGTGGGACTCCACCAAGGGCTGGAGCCTCCAGAGCCCATCGCTTGGCATGCTTTTGATACGGTATTCCCCACAGTATTCTTGCCAGCACATTAAAAAAGTATGGATTGGATGAATGGACTATAAGGTGGATAGAAAGTCGGCTAGATTGTCAGGCTCAATGGGTAGTGATCAATGGCTTGATGTCTAGTTGGCAGCTGGTATCAAGTGGAGTGCCCCAAGGGTCAGTCCTGGTGCTGGTTTTGTTCAACATCTTCATTATGATCTGGATGATGGATTGCACCCTCATCAAGTTTGCAGATGACACTAAGCTGGGAGGAGAGGTAGATACACTGGAGGGTAGGGATAGGGTCCAGAGTGACCTAGATAAATTGGAGGCTTGGGCCAAAAGAAATCTGATGAGGTTCAGCAAGGACAAGTGCAGAGTCCTGCACTTAGGACGGAAGAATCCCATGCACTGCTACAGGCTGGGAACCGACTGGATAAGCAGCAGTTCTGCAGAAAGGGACCTGAGGATTACAGTGGACGAGAAGCTGGATATGAGTCAGCAGTGTGCCCTTGTTGCCAAGAAGGCCAACGGCATATTGGATTAGTAGGAGCATTGCCAGCAGATCAAGGGAAGTGATTATTCCCCTCTATTAGACACTGATGAGGCCACATCTGGAGTATTACATCCAGTTCTCCCCCCCGCCGCCCCAACTACAGAAAGGATGTGAACAAATTGGAGAGAGTCCAATGGAGGGCAACGAAAATAATTAGGGGGCTGAGGCACATGATTTATGAGGAGAGGCTGAGGGAACTGGGGTTATTTAGTCTACAGAAGAGAAGAGTGAGGGGGGATTTGATAGCCGCCTTCAACTACCTGAAGGGGGGTTCCAAAGAGGATGGAGCTAGGCTATTCTCAGTGGTGGCAGAAGACAGAACAAGGAGCAATGGGGGACGTCTAGGTTGGATATTAGGAAAACCTATTTCACTAGGAGGGTGGTAAAGCACTGGAATGGGTAACCTGGGGAGGTGGTGGAATCTCCATCCTTAGAGGTTTTTAAGGCCTGTCTTGACAAAGCCCTGCCTGGGATGATTTAGTTGGGGTTGGTCCTGCTTTGAGCAGGGGGTTGGACTAGATGACCTCCTAAGGTCTCTTCCAACCCTAATCTTCTAGGCCTACAGCACCTGCCTCCAAGCCTGCAATACAGACAGCATGCCAGATAGATATCACAAAGGGACTGGTGTGTCACAGCACACAGTAAAAACAATGAGGAGTCCTTGTGGCACCTTAGAAACGAACAGATTTATTTCGGCATAAGCTTTCGTGGGCTAAAACCCACTTCATCAGATGCATGGAGTGAAAAATACAGTAAGCAGTATATATATTACAGCACATGAAAAGATGGGAGTTGCCTTACCAAGTGGGGGGTCAGTGCTAATGAGGCCACAGCACGCAGTGACACCCCGCCCTGGGATCACTTACCTTTTGCCCTTTCCTAGATCCTTTCATCCAAGCACGTTACAAACATTCCTTCCTTCTCAGCACAGCCTGTGACACTGATAAGTGTGTTATCATCCCTACTGTACATGTGTGAGGGTTGGGGGGGCGGGGAGGCTACTGATGCCTAGGGCTATGGAGCAAATGGATGGCAGAGCCAGGAAGACAAATCCAGGAGTCCTTACTCCCAATCCCAGCAGTCAAAGGACTACACTGACTTCAGTGGGAGTTTTGCCCAAGTAAGGAGCTCAGCATCGATGCAAGATTTTCAGTGCCCCATGCTGACAGGCCACAGTCAAGACTAGAACCAGGCAGGAATCATTTTTCACATCCTATGAGAAATTTGAGATTTGGAACATTTTTTCCACCCCGAACTGGGACAAAGCCAAAATCTCAAAAACTTTTGCAGGCCAACAAACTGGAAAAAAAAATGGTTTAGGGAGAAAAAAAGGGGGAAAAAATGGTTTGGGTTAATCAAAATATTTTGTTTAGATAATTTTGAAACATTGCATATGATTTTGATCTTTTCTTTTTTTAACTGTTAGAATAAATTAAGTTGAATTTTGAGATAAAAAAATCATTTTGAACCAAAATCCCAAAACTTCTTAAAAAAAAAGTCAAAGGGAGACGTTCCAACACCGTCAAAACAAAAAAAAGTTACCTTTTCTTTGTGTTAGGAAATTTGTCAGAATTTACCTGTTTCCATGAAGAGTTTCAGTTCTGACAAATCATTATTTTTCATTAAATGACAACAGCCAGTCAGCTCTGTTCAAGACTTCAGTCAGTGACAGATCACAACACCAACCTCTCCTCTAAAGGGTGAGTGATTTTAATCTAACATCAGTTCTGCCTTGCAAACGCCTCCTCTGTTCACTTAGCCCCTTGCAGAGTGTGCAAATGTAGGTGCCGTTCTGGGAATCAAATTTAAAAGCAGCCTTGTCTCACTGAAGCATAAATAATTCTTACCACATGCATTTAGGAAGCAGGATGTTATCAGTTACTTTCCCAGATCCCACCAACAAAGCACTAAAGGTCTCTTCCTAAAAGGGATTATTAAGCAGATGTTTATATGGAAGCAGAGGACCAACACGTGTTATTTAAAGTCCAGCAGATTTGACTAGCTCGATGCTCTGCAGAAGCACAAAATAGCAACTAGCTAAATCTTCATCCTGCAACAGACTGAACTGGTCAATGGCCTATGTGAAAAGGGTCTGAGTCCATCTCCATGGCCCAAAGCCACCAGCACAAGTGGCATCAACTGCATCTTTTGTTTGTACTCTCAGCAGGTTAATTCTGAGCCCACATGGCAGGGAGGTGTGAGAGGTGTAAGTCAGCTGTTACCACTCAAGAAAGATCTTGGAGTCATTGTGGATAGTTCTCTGAAAACATCCACTCAATGTGCAGCGGCAGTCAAAAAAGCTAACAGAATGCTGGGAATAATTAAGAAAGGGATAGATAAGAAGACAGAAAATATCATATTGCCTCTATATAAATCCATGGTACGCCCACTTCCTGAATACTGCATACAGATCTGGTTGCCCCATCTCAAAAAAAAAAAAAAAAAAAAAAAAAATTAGAATTGGAAAAGGTTCAGAAAAGGGCAACAAAAATGATTAGGGGTATGGAACGGCTTCCGTATGAGGAGAGATTAAAAAAAGACTGGGACTTTTCAGCTTGGAAGAGAGATGACTAATGGGGGATATGATTGAGGTCTATAAAATCATGACTGGTATGGAGAAAGTAAATAAGGAAGTGTTATTTACTCCTTCTCATAACACAAGAACTAGGGGTCACCAAATGAAATTAATACGCAGCAGCTTTAAAACAAACAAAAGGAAGTATTTCTTCACACAACACACAGTCAACCTGTGGAACTCTTTGCTAGAGGATGTTGTGAAGGTCCATCAATGGTTTTTAGCCAGGATGGGCAGGGATGGTGTCTCTAGCCTCTGTTTGCCAGAAGCTGGGAATGAGCGGCAGGGAATGGATCACTTGATGATTACCTGTTCATTCCCTCTGGCATTGGTCATTGTTGGAAAACAGGATACTGGGCTAGATGGACCTTTGGTCTGACCCAGTATGACCATTCTTATGTTCTTAACAGCAGTGAAAATGATGGTGCTTATACTGCTGTGACGGCAGGCAAGGGTTGCTAGCCAGTGACCACTGAGGGGAGGGGAAATCTGTGGGGAAAGGAATCCTGGCATCCAGAATCCCCTCTCCATGATCCTTGCAATACCAGCTTGTAGCGAGGCAGTGTGGTTCCCTGGCACCCTGGAGAGGGACGAGCCCCTCCGGAGGCCAAAGTGGGCGGAGCCAGTGGAGCTTGCGCCCGCCCCCCAGAGGTCAAGGCGCAGGACAGGAAGTACAAAAGCCCAACCCCAGAGCTCCCTAGAGGCCCAGTTGCTGGAGAAGCCAGATGCCTGTGGTCTAGCTCCTGGTTGGGAGACTCCTGCAGTTTGCGACTGACCTGAGGACTGGCCAGACCAGCTGAGGTCTGATGCTGACCAGGCCCCAGAGAAGCTATTAAGCCTGCCCGTGGCAAGTTATCTTGAGGAGCTGCCAAGCCTACCGCTCGCTGAGTTCCCTGAGGAGCCTATGCTGCTTGATTCCTTGGAGACACCGTCCAGATGCAGGTACCTCTAGAGGGGGAGGTAGGAAGTAGCCCGGGGGCAGCTGACCCTAGTCTGGCTGCAGCACACCCAGAGCTGATGTCAGTGTGTTGCAGCCAGAATCCGCACTGACACCGCAGCAGGCCATCTGCTGCTGCTAGGGCCCCGGGCTGGGATGCAGTGGAGTGGGAGGGCCTGTGTCTCCCCTGCCACCCAACGTGTGGGTGGCAGTTTCCCCCTCTCCCAGGCCCTCTGGAACCATAGCCTGGCCTAGTGCTTCACTGTTTGCTCAGCCCCTGCCTGAGCCACAAACTCTGTACTGCCCCGCCCTGACCCTGGGCTTGTTGCTTAACTGTTTGCTCAGTCCCTGCCTAAGGGCCCGAGCCCCAAACTTTGTATTGCCCCACCCTGATCCAGGGCCTGGGCTTCCCTGAACTTAATTGTTTGCTCAGCCCTGCCTGCGGGCCTGAGCCACAGACTCTTTACTGCCTGCCCTAACCCAGAGCCCAGGCTTATGGCTTGACGGTTTGCTCTGTCCCTGTCCAAAGACCAGAGAGTAGGACTCACTACTACCCGCCAACCGGGCATGAGTAACCATTGTTTTGACTAGTTCCCCAAAATAACCAGACGGACGTAGTGAGGCGGTGTGGTTCCCTGCCGCCCCGGAGAGGGATGAGCTCCGGCCAAACCCTTCTATGCAGCTGTTAGCAGCATCGGTGCCTGCAATACACTTAGCCAAGGCGTTATGAGTGCATCACGTTTGCCTCTAGGGGATGCTTGGCCTAGAAGTTAAGGACCTACTACTGTTACCAGCTATCAATTATTCCTTTAGTCCCTTCCTAGCTCTCTGTTCTATGCCCAGAAGCCCAGCTCCCCTTGGCGTGGCAGTTTGTGGTCCCACAGTCCCTTTCGACTCACTTCCTCTATGAAGAGCACAGGTTGGGACCACTGGATAGTGCCCAATTTGGCTTTCCACTAGGAAGTGGGTTGAGAGTCGCTGAAGGACCCATAAACGGTTGCAGAAAGGGCATCCTGCCAATACTGTGGAGTAGGAGTAGGATAAAACATCACTTCCTCCTGCAGCCCATAGATCTGTGGGCTATGGCTGCCATTTCCCTGCTAAAAGGGGTTCACCCCCTGGGGTTAGGAAGCTCCCACTGGGCCAGCTGGGGGGCAGGGACACCTCTCAGATACCTCCCTTCCCTTCTCCCCACATTCACCACACTGTGCCATCTCCCCTCAACCAAGAGGCTGCAATGTGACTTCCCCCATGACATTAACAGCCAGGCCCCAGACAGTCGAGGAGTTCCCCCTCTCACTGACCTGCCCGAACCAAAGATGCCAAGCCAGTCACCTCACAAAGGCTTGGCTATAGGGTCACTGGTTGGGCCCCAGTACAGATGGGGTTAAACCCAGCTTCCCTTCCCTGAGCACAGAGAAGGGTGGCTGGAGACACAGAAAGGGATGGGTACCTGGGGGAAACTCAGTGCTCTTAGCCCACCTTTCAGGGTGGGGCTGGGCTTCTTTACTTATGCCCCCATTTTAGTTTGTACAGGGAGCGTCTCCCGTTATCCAGACCTTGGGGCCTGCTGCTGTGTTTTCTCCCTGCTCACTCACCCCCCCAGCTATCCAGCCAGTGCCTTGGCATCATCTCAGCAAGTCAGAGATGCTAAGCCAATGCCCTCTGTCCTGGGTTGAGCCAGGAAGAGGTTAAATCCCCTTACTGGGGTGTAATGAGCAGGGCCGACTCCAGGGTTTTGGCCGCCCCAAGCAGCCCAAAAAAAAAAAAGCCGCGATCACGATCTGCGGCGGCAATTCGGCGGAAGGTCCTTCGCTCCGAGCGGGAGTGAGGGACCGTCCGCCAAATAGCTGGACCTGCCGCCCCTCTCCGGAGTGGCCGCCCCAAGCACCTGCTTGCCAAGTGGTGCCTGGAGCCGGCCCTGGTAATGAAATGCACTCACCTCTCATGAGCACACCCCTGTCTCAGTGTGTGTGCCTGCTCTCTCCCTGTGGTGGGTCCTTGGTGACTCAGCCCTCCGCCGAGTCACACACAGTCTGTATGTAAAATAAATAACAAGGCAAACACCTTCCGGGATACAAGTCCAACAGGGGCCTCTCTCAGGGCCCTCTGTCACATCTCTCTTGAGTTGTCCCTGCTTCAGTACAGAGCAGTGCCCCAGGGCTGCCTCCCTGGAGGCAATGTCTTTGCACTCTCAGGGCCTTCCTTGCCCCAGCTATTCAGCGGGGCCACTACAGTTCAGTTCCCCTACTGGGGTGTCTCTACTGGGGGGACCCAGCCCAGAGACCCTATAGATAGCAGCTGTATTGTGTCCCTTTACATAAGCCACACTGTGGCTCCAATTCCCTAGGCCACTTCCCAGGCTCCAGGACATTCTTCACCCTCACCTCAGAGCCTTGTCCTGAGGGAGTCCCAGCAACCATCCTGGAGTGCCTTCGAGATCCCGTTGGCCTCTGCCAGCACTGCTCTGTCTAAGGTCCTGTTGTGCCCTCAAACACTCTCCTCCAGTTCTAGGGAAGAACTGATCTTAGACCTCTCTACTGCCCTCTTCTGGGGTAGGGTGTAGCAGGGCAACAAGGTCTCCAGCAGGGGGCCTCCATACCTAGTCCATCCTGTCACATGGGGTCTTTCCCCTGTAATGACTGAGCAAGTGTCAGGCATGGAGGGTCGTTAGGGTGACCACCTGTCCCATGTTTTACTGGCCCATCCCTTAGGGTGACATTGAAGCTTATGATGACTGCACTGTATGCTTGAGGGCAGCAGAAATGTACACATGTGAGAAAAATGCCTGCTGTGCTACAAGAAATGGCATTTCCCTAAAATGCCCCTTAAAACAAAGCTTTGTCCCTTACCTTTCATGTGGTTTTCCCTTATTTCCATCCAACAAAGGTGGTCACTCTAGGGGCAGTGCTAGCTGCTGTGGTTCATTGGGCCAATGGTAGGGGGAGCTACTGAACAGAGAAGCCATAAGCCCTGGAGGGAAAGGGAAGGAAGAAGCCCCAACTGGAGAAGAAACAACCTCTCCTCCCTGGGTGGGGTGGGGTGGGGTGGGGGAGCAGGGTTAGAGGTTTCCTGGAAGAGGGAGCAGAGCGGAGATGCTGAGGAGGAGCAAAGGCACTTACCCTGCTGCTCCCCAGGGCTGCTGTGTTGGTGGAGGATGGGTGTTAGACACTGCGCTCTCCCCGGGTTCTGTTTGAACCATTCTGAAGAAAACTGTGCTTGCTGGGCTCCTCTGTGGACCAGGCCGGATACGCAGTCTTGTGGCTTCCTTCTCACTCAAATGAGGCTGAGGGAAGCTCTGACTGACGCACTTACTTTGGGACCTGGTAGGAAGGGCCTGAGGACTCCAGTGCTGTCTCCCCAAGCTAGGCAATGTGACCCAGTAGCACCCTAGCCGCTAGCCCTTTATATCCACCCAGTAAGCTGAGTCAGCAACTTCACACAGACCTGAGCTGAGACAGCAGCCCACAAACTGGAGATGCAACTGTGAGCTCACAGAGACTTGTGACTGGCCATTGGTCCAGCAGGTTGGTTATGGATGGCCAGCAGTGATGAGAGGAAGAGTGCCCCCACTGCTAAAAGTATCAGGAGCCTGGCTCTCCTCTTTGCTGGCTGGTGGGATAAACAAGAGCTCCTCAGGCAGGACACTGCACTGGAAGGGTGCAGCAGGAGGTGTTGGTGCCTGACTGAGGAATGTCAGGATTGGGGCCCTTTATTTGGGCTTGAGGGCTAGCCCTCCAGGTAGATCAAACTGCTCAGCTGAGTTGCAGTAGGATTGGCCAGTCTGCCTGATGGCTGAGGGGAGCCACAGGCCTGCTTTCAAGTTTGGCAGCTGCAGGAGATCATTGCAGCTGTGATTGTTCTAGCATGACCTTGTGCTGGTCCCACCTCAGCCCTGCTCCTGGTCCTGATTCCAGCTCTGACTCCTAGGGCTGGTTCCTGACTCTGGCTCAGACCCTTAGCTCCAGTTTCCTGTGCCCTCAGCCTGGTTCTGACAGGGAGTTCAGGGCTCCAACACCCACATTTGATGGGAGAAGTATTGTCCACGCTGGGAGTCTCCTACCTGCCTCCTTTCTCCACCAGGAAGGTCTGCTCTCCCCCCATCTAAAGAGGTAACCTGCTCACAACTGCTCTGACCAGTGAGCAAACATGCTGCTGGGCTTTTTCACATCTTAAAAAGTGACCCAGTGATGAGCAGGGCCAGGTACCTTCCTTAGCACTGAAGGATTTTGCCTGAGATCTGCCATCATTATCTCCTGTATTGAAAAAGCCCTGTCTCCAGGCTGAAAAGCCGTACTTCCCATACCCCAGCGCTGCAAGGAAAGGGAGAGAATGTGGACATAGGAGGCATTTTCCCCCTGAAGACCCTTATTTTAGAACCCAGGACTCTCCGATTACTGTAGTAAAACACTGCAGATCGGGAAAAATAATACAAAACCCACTCAGGCCTAGCCAATATGAAGGCTTTTCCTTTATGCCTGTTATGGTTTTCAATCTATAAGGTTTTACTCCTCGCATAAGGCCATACTGGGTCTTATGAAAAGATAACGTGCATCCAGCTGTATGGACTTGATTTAGTGGGTGTAATGGTAATGACTGTGATGCTGGCAGACCAGGTGCCAGCTCATGCCAAGGCCCCTAGGCCTCACTGAATGCTGACAAATGCAGAACTGGAAACCAGTCTGGCTAACCTGTGTGTTGGCATTGTTAAAACAGATGTTAAGTTGATAAGAATGTGTTTAGACTTGATGAAATGCTTCTAGGATGCTGCATGCATTGATCTCACTGATCACATCTGTAGCCCATGGTTTAAAGTTATATTGAGGGTTTGGCATTGTAAGTCTCTGTCACTGAGTAACTCCCCAAACAGGAAAGAGGCATTAATTACATGTAAAGTACTGGTCCTGCAGACAAGAAGGCCCATTGAAACCAAATGAGCCATTGTGAAAGATCAAAGGACAAAGACTTTGTTGATCCTCCCCCCCACACACATGCCCATGTAGAAGCGATGGGTACCATGCTTGTTCCATCTGCTTGAACTCTGGGGGAAGGGAATAAAAATGCCTGATGAGAAGATACTTTATCACATTGCTGCTTAGAATTTGGAGAGGGTAAAATTTCTAAGCATAAGCAAGGGATCCCCAAGCTGCTCGGCTTGGGTTAGCCCTAAGGGACATATAGAACTTGCATATATTGCAGCTACTATCAACTTTTGGAACTTAAGACTAACTCATTTGTGTGTGTATGTTCACCTGCTTTAACCTTGTAAATAACTCTTGTCTTTTTCTTAGTTAGTTTCTTAATAAATCTTTAGTTAGTTTATTACAGGACTGGCTACAAGTGTTGTCTTTGGTAAGAGATATAGGGTGCACTTGACCTGGGGTAAGTGACCGGTCCTTTGGGACTGGGAATAACCTGAATATTGTGATTTTTGATGTAAGGGACCATCTACCACAAAGGCAGGCTCGCCTGGCTGGCAAGATAGATGAAGTGCCCAAGGAGACTGTCTGCGACTCCATGGTAAGGCTGTTATAGTGCTTTAGGAGTTCACTCTTGAAATCTACTTATAAACCAGTTTGGGGTTTGTGCCTTGGTTTGCGACAGTCTGCCCTGAAGTTGGCACTCACAGTGGTGAGCCGCTCTAGAACAGTTTCACAATGACCACATAACTTTGGCAATACACTCTAGCAATACGATGTAGCTTTTGTTGCCTGTACCATCTTTCACAGAAAACAAGAACTGGACTCAAGATGCCAGATCCAGGTCCAAATTTGGAACCCCTCTCTCTCTTCTTACCCCCCCCCCCACACCCCCGGAGTTCGGACCACCCCGAACTCAAACTGTATCTTGAAATATTCTAGACTAAGTAATAAGATTACAGAGTTAATTTAAAGCTTAACAACCCTAGCAGTGGGAGACCCAGTCATAAGCGTGGGGTTAGAATAGGCTTTCAAAGGAGATTTGAAAACATGTGGAGAGCTGCTGAAGCTTAGAGGTGCAAGAAGGCCGATTCGGACAGCAAGGAGATACAGAGAAGGCTCTTGCATCAACACCGAGGGAACTGTGCGAGAAGTCAGGAGGGGAAGCCAAGAGAAGGAAGCAGATTTCAGTAGGCGGTCTCCCCAGCTAAGTATATGTCAGGATTGGGTCCAACATCAATAGGCCTTTTGTTTTAAGCAGATCTGGACCTCCCCCTTTAAAGTGTATCGATACAGTCTGAGGCCGGATAATGCCCAGAGCACGTGTTAAAAATCTGCTGGGCAAATCAACAGCAGTCTTCATGGGAATGTGTTCTACAGCATTGAACTATGTTAGATTTAGGGTCTGTCTGCTGGCTCCTGGGTGAGCTATGAAATATGTTGGGTACGGGCTAGCCCATGTCTAGTCAACAGGGGTCCATGAGACAAAATCCACCCTGTGAACAGGTGCCATTCCCAATAATGCCTACACTTGCTGCATTAAAGTCAAGTTTACCCCCCTTCCCAGGGTTTGGCTGTATTACTGACTCCAGTGGCAACGGAATATAAGCCCCATCTATGCTTTGTCCTTAGGCCTGGCTGTTCCCAGTGCTTCCTGCAAGCCTGCCCTGTCTCTTCTAGTTTTCTCTAGCCAGATGTTACACCCATCATTCTTCCTAGGTCCTGGTGAAGCTAACACTGCACCTGCCACTGCGAGTCAGCAGAGCTTACTCAGCAGCTGGCTGCAGGGTTCTAGCTCCTGTTGTCCCACCCTGCTAGTAGGAGATCCTGGCAGCCCTTTGCTGGATCATAGATCTTGATGGCTGTTACACCACCGATACCGCATGGACCCTTGTTAGCAATCTCCAGAGAGGCCAAAGGGACTGACCTACCATTTCCCTCTTGGCCCTGTCAAGGCTGTATCCCCACTTTGAACCTTAGGGTACAAATGTAGGG
>NW_020714967.1:41330-68867 GCF_002925995.2 Terrapene triunguis | reverse complement strand
GTCTCTGTACACAGAGAGCTGTTACCCTTCCCTTTATAGTTATGACAGGCCCAATGCTACAAGGGGTTCATCACCTCTTGGGAGGTGCTCAGCTTTTTCACTCCTGGGTAGGTCAGAAGGAGCAGAGGGCACTTTGGCACCTTGCAAGACTGGGCCCTCCTGCAAGCAGGCCATTTGGCCAAGGGTAGCAGCACACTGAGGAGGAACTGCGTGTGTGGGAAGACTGCCCTCCTGCATGCGTGCACTGTCCCAGCTCTGTGGATAGACAGAGGACCCTTCGTTTCCAGAGCCAGCAAGCCAGCCCCTTTCAGAAGTCTGCAGTTGACTTAAAAGAAGAACCCTATCAGAGCACAGCTCTTACTATGAAAAACAAATACTAACAGAGCCAAGGTAGCTTACAGTTCACCAATTCCAGGGCACCCGAGCCATAGAACTACAGCATAATCCCTGCATCTATCACATGTAGGGATCGTGTGCAATACTCACCCCTAACTACACTCCTGTTAGAGTGCTAATATAACTTATCTTCAAGATGAGTTGAAAGAGAGGTTACGTGCTAGCCTCAAACTGGGGCATGTGTGGGGGCGGTCCCTTCCCTGCTCTGCCACAGACTTCCTGTATGGCCTTGGGCAAGTCACTTAGCCTCCCTAGAAGTAAAGGAGAGATCATAGCAGTGCCCTGTCTCACAGGGGTGGGGAAGTGGTGTGAGGATAAATACAGTAAGGAGTGTGAGGTGCTCAGATACTACAGTAATGGGGACCATGTACCCTGGTAGATAGGCAGCACTGATTGGAATGCAAACATCTCCCAATGCATACAAAAAAAATTGTCTAACGAAAAATCAAATGCATATGTATTTACTATGGCAGGGATGGTACACATGTATTCCCAGAGCTCCAAATTGCAGACAGGCTCTTTATTTTAAGGAACTCTGTGTTGTTCAATGGACTTTGGGTGTTTTAAGGACTGTATGTATACTGTACTGTGCTACATGTATTTTACTGTATGAGCCCAGTATCATTCACCTAGAAGCGCTCCTCTCTGAATTACTGCAGGTAACTATTAAACCATTACAATGTTATCCTTTCTTTGTACATAGCTGGCAATTTCCTATTTTACAAAGCCGGTGTGCCTGAAGCTCTGGGCTGATCTACCCTGAAAACTTACGTCCACATCCCTGTGAGACGTAGCTATGCAGACCTGTCGCCCAGTGTAGACAGTGCTAGATCAATGGAAGAAGTCTTCCATCGACCTAGCTACTGCCTCCTGGGGAGGTGGATTAACTATAGCAAAGGGATAACCTCCCCCCAGCCCATCGCTGTAGTGAATGTTTACACTGAAGCACTACAGCTGTACCACTGTAGCATTTGAAGTGTAGACAGAGCCTCTAAACCTTAGGCTTTCTTCCACACTTCCTGACTGCACGCTGCTTCAAGTCTAAACGATACTGATCTAGTCTCTATTTCTGATGCCTCTGAGATTGCCATGAGGCTGTGAATGGCAAGGATGCTCAGCACAGTCTGCAAATGTGATGTCAAGCTCAGAGCTGCTACTGCAGCACGAGATCACACAATGCCTCCCCTCTGCTAGAAGATATCCATCATAAGGGAGGGAGCGTAGACACAAGCCATGGCCAGAGGACAACGGTTCTGTAACATGCTGCGTGTTCTCCCGTACTTGTGTAGTTTGCAAATCTGAGCTTCTGCACTCTAAGCTGTTTCAGAAACAGGACAAATTTTCCCTCTTTTGTCTTCTTCAGCAACAATCACTGAGTGACTTTCCCCTTTCTGCCTGCTGAGCTGGAGGGATAAGGTGCTAAGATACTTGCTAACAACTACTTCTTCAGGATGCTTTGGGTGAGGCTACTGTACCACAATTGTCTGTCTGATCTTATTAAGTGTAAAGATTCCATGGCATGTTCTGCACTAGAAAGGTTCCAGAGAAACAGTGTAATGAAATATGCACACCTAACTACACGTACCCTTTCTTAGACTCCGGACAGATTAGAAGTTATGTACAAGGGATGCAGCTCTAATTCTGAGCTGAAACGGCACACAACGCTAGTGATCAAAAGACCAACTCCCCTGCTCATAAGTTGCAGGCAGAAAAGAAATAACTCATTTGACTAAGTGCAGTTGCAAGAATAACTAACTTATTCAGCTAGTTTAATGTAGTTTAAATTGTCAACGGAGCATAATTGTGGGATGGCACACTAAGCAACTCAGCTGACATTGCTTTCAAAGATTCATAGGTTCCAAGGCCAGAAGGGACCATGTGTGATCATCTAGTCTGACCCCTTGTATAACACAGGCCAGAGAACTTCCCCACAATAATTCCTAGAGCAGATCTTTTTTTTGATTTTGAAATTGCCAGTGATGGAGAGTCCACCAGCACCCTTGGTAAATTGTTCCAAGGGTTAATTACTCTCACTGTTAAAAATTTACACCTTATTTCCAGTTTGAATTTGTCTAGCTTCAGCCTTGCTTTGCAAAGTATCTTGAAAAAATGATGCACGTTATTGAGGATGCTACAGTAATTAAAGTGCAACAGCGTTCAGAATATGAGCCATCTTACAGGGCAAAATTCAGAGTCAGTGGATGTCACCATGAAGAGTAATAAAAAGTTTCCTTCTTGTGCTGATTTAGAACAACACTCTCCCCCCCCCCCCCCCCCGCCCCCCCACGCACACACACACCTGGGTGTATTTTCCAGAGAGCAAATCCCAAGATATAGAAGAGATCCTGTACTCACCTCTCCTGGCCTGCCTTATCTTGGGACTCAACATATTCCTGGTTCCAGCGTCACCTTTCTCGCAGCCTTCAGCATGCTGTCATCCTCCTTCCCAGCCTCCTCACCCTGTTGCAGCTCATCACGGCACAGCCTGTCCTGCCGGTAGCAGCCTTTCCCCAGCCTGCTCTGCGCTGAAGATCCACTTCCCTGCACTCCCAGTACGGGCTCAAGAGCGATGCCTTGCATTTGGCTAAATAAACCTTAATGCATTATTTATCCAGCCCAGAATTAATTCCCATCCAAACTAGCCATTAAGTGCCTCAGTAATTACTGTCGATAAATCACTAGAGCCAGAGACACAAGGGCTGGACCTGGCTCCTTCTCCTAATTGGCCATGCATCAGTGTTATTAATACGTCCCTACTAGGGAGTACAAGCAGAGTCCCTTGCTGTATTTTTCTCTGGCTGCGCTGAACAGAAGCTTCGATTTGACAAGAATCAGATCAAGAGTTGAACCTGCTTGAGCCAGAGAGAAAAGGGCACAAAGACCACAGCAGTGTATAGCTCGCAGCTCTGATAAGGTTGCACATTAGGAGAAATAATAAGTGCACTGGTCCACAGGGAAGTGGCATGCTGGGTTGCTTACTGAGTAATGCATTCAGAAAGCACACAGGCTGAATCAGAGCTGGGTTTGTATTTCAGAGTGAGACACACACTGGCTTCGCTGGAAGCAAGGCAATTATTGCAGGGAAGAAAAAAATCCCTCTTCCTGCATTGGTAGATTTTCAGGTTGGGCGCTGTGGAATGCCATCATTCCCTCTTAGCTCAGTGGCACGCGGTCATTTTTTAAAGCTGCCTCCCCTCCTGCTGAAAAGGGAAAAGCCGGGAATCAGCAATTACAGGGGAAGGACAAAGAGATGATGTAACAGTGAAAAACCGTTAATTGGAGGGGAATCTAATCTGTCCTGCTAACTGAGATGCATCCTGCACGCTGCTGCTATTAGCATAGTCCTGCCTCCCCCTTTCCCTCTCCCTGCAGGCCCCCAGTGTAGAAGGTCCCTCTGCCGCAGGGAAAGGGATGTAGCTAGTTTGCTGGCAAGGTGCACGCCTGCCCTGCAGTGCTCTGCACTGCTAAGTAGCACTTACGAAGAGTAAATTTATGTGCTAAAAGCACTGCGTGAAGCATCCTCTTTCTCTGGGCGACAGTAATATCTTGGATCCTGAATGCTGTGCGTGCCCTCTTGGCACCTCCCCACAGCTAATGAGCTTATCAGAGCCCTAGCACAAGCCAAAACCCGGCTGCCCCAAGGCGAGATTTTCAAGCTACATGGGGGAGCCTCAGCAGAACCCAGGTTGTGCTCTGAACACACCTCGGACCTGATACCTGTCAGACACCGCAGCAGGATGGCCAGCTGTTGGCCATGGAGAGGTGACAGAGCAACAAAGAACCTGTTCAAAAAGACAGTCAGAGGCATGGCCCGGGCACTCATCTGGGATGTGAGAGACCCAGGCTTGAATCCCTGCTTTGGAGCAAAGACTTGAACCCAGGTCTGCCACATGGACACCCTACCTGCTGGGCTGGAGATTTAATTATTTCTACAAAGTGGAACAGCTCCAACAAGGGAGCTAGAGAGACCCCCCAACCCAGGATACCCCATGATCCTGCGCTTAGGGCACTCCCCTGGGATGTGGCAGACCAGGATTCCAGTCCCTGCTCCAAATCAGACAGAACCAGGATGTGAGCCTGGGTCTCCTATATCCCAGGGGAGAGCCCTACTCACTAGGCTGTTGTCTACTGCAGGGTCTTGGTCCCTGGTTTATCACTGGCAAGGGCTGAGCTGGCCGTGGCGCCGAACTCCAGGAAAGGGTTTGTGGCTGAGAATCCCCACCAGAGAGAAGTGCCTGTCACGGGACTGTTGGCCAGGTGCCCCAGGCCCAGGTCAATGGGATTTAGGTGCAGCTCCCCATTCAGCTTGCTGGCTCTTGAGAATTCCTTTCTTCAGCACTAACGCTCCCTACACATTGTGTGGGGAGGCTGGGCACCTAATTTGGCACTCAGAATTCCCCTAGGAGTGAGGTGTTGCAATGCTGAGTGCAGTAGAGCAATGCCCAAGTACCTTGCGAATCTGGCCCTGAGTGCACAGATTTACTCAGCTTGGGCCCAATCCTACAGGAGACCCTTTGCCTCTTGAGTGGTGCTGAGCATCCCTTCAACTCCCTGGCTGCAGTGAGAGTTGGCAGTGCTCTGCATCTCTCTGGTACTGTGCTGGATCAGGCCACTTGCAAGCACTTAGGGCTAGAAGCTGGAGGCCCGGTGTAAATCTGCAGTATTGAGTGCAAGGGAGCTATCCTGGATTTACACAGGTGTAACTGAGGACAGAATTTAACCTAATGGGATTGGAAGTTTGGGGCTTACTGTGGATAGGCCAAATGGGCAATTCAGTGCAACTCCCTGTTTGGTCTCCCTGGGAATTTTGCGTGTACAAGTATGAGTCAGCACTGGGCTCTGTATAAAGTACCAAAACTTGTGTTTTCATTGACCAACCCTCTTAGCAAATGCTCTGACCCTAGGTGGCCTACGAGGGATGGGCAGTCTTCAGAAGGATCACAGTTCAAGCAAGCTTGGCTTTGCTGCCCTGACTCACACAGCAACTAGGTCCGCAGCACCGGAAATCTCTTGAAAGTCTGTTCCTTTCTCAGCATTTCTTCCAGTCAGGCTGGACAGTGCGAGAACTGCCTTTCTGGTGGCTTTTAAGCCCATCAGCTTCTGCCCGAAAGCAGGAGGTACAGAGGCACGGGAAATAAAACACAACAAGGAATCATGTTAACTGAACCTCTAACCTCAGGGGAAACTCAGGGTTTGTAACAACCTCTAGGCCACTTAATGTGAGAACACAACCTTCTCCTCTGCAACTAGAAAGGGAAACACAGGTGAGGGCTGGAACAGGCCCTTGCCAGCTGGAAGAGAAAGAGGGATGCTGTCAGCCAACATC
Source organism: Terrapene triunguis (assembly GCF_002925995.2). Classification (NCBI taxonomy): domain Eukaryota; kingdom Metazoa; phylum Chordata; order Testudines; family Emydidae; genus Terrapene; species Terrapene triunguis. The sequence goes on along the minus strand of NW_020714967.1, from coordinate 63,145 downwards.
TACTAGCTACAAAATGGCCACTTTAGGATTACAGCTGCTTTGCTCTGCCCAATTTAAAGGGCCAACCCCCAGAAAGGCATGCTGGGGAAAAAGGTCCTATAAAGAGGGAGTCCTGCAATGAGGAGAGTTTGAAGGAATCAGTTGCTAAGAAAGGTCCTTCTAGGGAATGGGATGCTTTGTGTTTAGCCTGCTCTCTTAGCAGCACTTTTTATTTGGCTGGGCTTCCATGTTCAAAGTGATCATACCACTGAGTGCACACTAGAGTGTAGAGGAGACCAGGCTGGAGTGTGCACAGTTTAAGGGGAGGAAAGTAGTAACAGTGAGCTGGGGTCCAATCCAGGCACTCTTTGCTATGGCCCGGATGCAATGACTTTTTTAAGCGGCACCCGCTTCAGCAAGGGGAGCGTAAAGAAGCTGTTATAACAGCTTCAACTGCCAGTACCAGCACCTGTACCAGCTTCTTGGGAACCACAGCATACATGCAGAGAAATTAGATAAACACACTGGACAGTGCGAGAACTGCCTTTCTGCTCCTCTTGCTGGAGGATTGCAAATTAACACTGCTTTATTTCAGAGACTTTAGAATGATAACACCAGAAAACAGAGAGACACAAAGGAGGCTGCTCCCTGAAACAGTGAGACAAAGCTCACCCCACTGGCTGTTGGCTGTTGACTGACTGTGATCACAGGCTTCCCTACAGAGCCCTCTCACCTCAGGTTTCTCAACCAGTGAGTCACAACCCAAAACTGGATCACCTGCATGTATCAAAGGGTTCTGTGGAAGGCATAGGGTTGCAGATCCTCCCCCGCAATTTACCCCACAATGACGGTTCTGTTCCCGCAACATTGGCTGGGCTTGTCTCCCTGCTCCGGGTGCTGTGTCCTGGTGCATGGGATCACAGCGCCACTCATGTCTGGCCCAGCCGCCCCTCTGTCTGGATGATTGGGGGCCTGGTGGGGCCAATTTTGTGTAAGTGACACTGCAACTCCATGCATCAGGTTGCAGTGCCACTCGCACAAACTTGATCTGGCTGGTTCCCCTGTTACGAGACAAACCTGAGCAGCGCTGCGACCCTGGTGGTGGCAATGCCCAGACAGAGGAGACCTACTCAGTCAGTCCCGCAGAACAGGAGCTGTCACTACGGTACACACAGTGTGCTTATTTAATACTTATTACTGTACTGAGGGGGTGTGGACTCCCTCCCAGATGGACAGAGGGACAGCCACAGCCCCCCCTCGCCCCCCGTGAACTACACAACAGCTAGAGAGGATGCTCTCCCCACTGCCTCCCCTGCAAATGTTAAAATAAAGGCCTAGATCTTCAAAGGTATTGATTTCAATGGCTGTTAGGTGCCTATATACCTTTGAGGATTTGAACCTACATGTCTATTAACCACCGATTTACGGCAGAGGAAAGTCATGGCCTTTGACACTTATGTAGTGTACTATTCATAGCAGGTAGTTGTAGCTCTTGGCAGAACATACGTAACCAAGGAAGGTTGTGTGGACTAGTGGTTAGAGCACAGGAGTAAAGTTGGGAGACGAGGGCTCTAGTCCTGAGGCCACTGACTTGGCATGCTCACTAGCCAGCCCTTTCCCCTCTAACCCATCCACCTAGGTAAAGCACTTTGCGAGCCTGGGACAGGGGATGCTGTAGCAATGCAGAGGATGTTGATTGTTACAGGATCCTGCAGCTGTAACATTTGCCAAACACATGAGTCAGCAGCTGGCGCCAGTTCTGGTGGCTCTAGGCTACAGAACATCTTGGGCGCTTTGGAAGGGAGAGCGTGTGGGCCAGCGTTGCTGCTGAATCCCTGTTTCGAGGGCTGAGCGGAGCTATCCTTCCCCAGGCTGCACACGCAGAATGCTGCTGCCAGCCAATAACCGCAAAGGATGTCTTCCTCCTCCTCAGCGTCTGCTTCCACGTGCTGGCCAAGGACATGTTGTAAATAGGTGATTTATATAGTCTTACTCAGCAACAGAGATGGAGCTGGGCCAAAGCCCAGGATCTGCTCACTCTGGGGGGATTGAAATGCTCATCTGATTTTTGTAGCAGAACCTGCTGTTCTTGATTGTAACTGGGTAGTCTGTCCCTCTAGGAGCCAGGGGGCCAGGCCCTGTTTGACTATCAGACCCAGCTGGGAAGGGGTTGGATAATTCCTGTAAGACTGAGAGAGCTTGAAGGGCCTGAACATACTATGGGTGAGGTGTTAGTCCTTCCTGGGCTGGGGTTCAAGGCCAACCCCCCTACTCGTCCAAAGAAGCAGCAAGACCCTTGGAGGTAGCCAGCAGAGCAGTGGCAACAGCACCATCTTTCACAAGGGCCACTACAGGGCTAGCGTAACCCTGCCTGGGAGAACTGTGGGGCTTTCCTTGCTGGAGAAGACTGGACCAACGTTGTGGTATGAAAGGCGTGAGGGACTTGTAATGGGTTTCTGGGATTTGAGTCTCCAGGTCAAAGAGTCACATTCAGATCAGGTACTTAACAACCAAAAGCTGCTTCTGTGTGAAGGCCTCTTGGTCAAGTGTGGCATGATTTGTGGTTTAGGGTGAAATAATCATTGGCTCGTTTCCTGGAGGAGCCATCGCCTTCATGAGAGTGCAGGGTGATGGTCTGCGTGAAATGGAATGGCTGGGTTCAAGCCACTTCACAACCGACTCTAGCCAGTCCTCTTGTTGGTCACCTCAGCAGAGGGACCAAGGAACAGATGGACCATAGTGAGTGTTCTCCCCCCATTGTCTCCTGGGTCACGCCAGCTGCTGTGGCAGGGTGAAGAAAGCTGCACGGTTATTCCAGACCTGTTTTGGAGATAACTAAGAGGTCGTTAGTCTCCAGAGTATTCCTCCGCACAAGCCTTGCTTTGCAAAACGTACACAGTACAAATAAGTTCTAGTCCAGGGATAACCCTGTGACCAATCTGTAGTGTAACTGATGTCTTGTGATGAACTGTAAGCTACAAAGTGTTTTGTAGAAGCCCATTCTTGGGTAAGCAGCACTGGTTTGTAGAGGAACCATTCAAAGCAGTGACCGTACCTAGGTCGAGGAGGGTCTGGGCTACAGGAGTGAAAGATACCTTAGGATTTCATCAGTCCAGATTCTGGGAGGAGGAGGGAGAATTTGGTGGTTGCCCATGAGAATTGGGGACAGTGTCTTGCATTTTTGCAAAGCTTGTTAGTCTCTGGGTGTGACAGACCTCCTGCAGTTGCTATTACTCCTCATCTAGACAGGTATCGTTGTGTTAATCCGAGTGGGCAGCTCCGATTTCAATGAGGACATGAGTAATCTCCAAAGAGCAGCAATCAGGTGAGACAGTTCAGTCCAGCTTAGGCTGGGGGAGCAGCTCATCTAGCAGAAATCACGTTGATGGAGGGCCTGAGACATGAAAACTTAGATCAGTGACTTTAATTCATTCACTGCCCTGCCAACTTGATGAGAATAATAACAGCAATGTATTCCTTAGTCAGCCTCTGCAGTGTCTCAGGGATCAGGCACCACAGAAAGCAGCAGTTCTAGCATTAATCTGGACAGTCAGTTATCCTGGATGCGTCAGCCGGGAGCCTGGATGAAATGGGGTCCTTGTTTCAGAGAGCAGCCACAGAAGTGTGTGGTTTAAAACTGAAAAGCAGCATCCCTGGAATGGAATTTGTTTTCTTCTAGCAGCAATAGCCAAAGCATCTGCACAATTCAGAGAGCGTGGGCCAGGGCTGGAGATCTCTGGAGCAGCTACCATCCTGCTGTCTCAAGGAAACATACAGTCATTTGGGCAGATCTGATTCAGAGTGAAACTGGGGGTGGAAAAGCTGGTTGGCAAATGAATTGAGCCAACAATTGCAAAGCTGGTTTCATTTCAAACTGTTCCATTTTTTATTCTTTTAAAAAAGATTGATCAACATTTTTAGCAGTGAAATTACCGAGATTTTTCCTTTAACAAAATCCCTACAGCACTGGACTGGGACTCAGGAGACCTCGGTTCTGTTCCTGGCCTGGCCACTGGCCTGCTGCAAGTCATTGACCCACCCTGTGCCTCAGTTTCCCCATCTATATAATGGGGATAATCATACTGATCTCCTTTATCAAATGCTTTGAGAGCTACTGCTGAAAAGCACTAGATAAGAGCAGGGTAGGCGTTCAGTACGCACAAAAGTTGGTTAATGTGTCATTGAAAGTTTGAGCCAAACCATTATTCACTATGTCATAAGGTATTTTTGCCATTTTGGGGGGATAATGTCAATTTTTTGGAGAAAAAATTCATTTTGGGGGAGAGGCCTTTTTTATGAACACGCTCTTTGTCTGGAAAAATTCTGATCAGCCGTAGGACAAACGGTCTTGGAATTCCAGTGATCAACAGCTTTAGTGCGGCAGCTCTTTGAAAGGTGCCCAGTTCTAGGTATTAGACTGAGGATTCCCCCGCAATCCTTAGTCTGTGGAGCAGATCTGCATGGGTTACACAGCTCTGTATTTACAGGGTTGTCGTCGTAAATGCAACCTCTTGCAGGGGTCACCTGTGTTTACAGGCTGCCTGTGGCGAGAGCCCAGTGAATCCTGAATCACACTCTAAAAACAGCAATTATTGCATCATAAAAAAACCTCTGCCACTAACTCCTGGGGAGGGCAGCTCTGGGAGCCCATGTTACAGCAGGTGGAATTTACAGCTTGGGAAACAACATGAGACACTGCCAAAATCCTGTGTGATGCATTTAAAGGACCATGCCCGAGCTACCCATTGGTATCTGCATGAGCTGCACGGGGGCAGTGAGAGTTGTGATGGCAAAATGGCTTCTGAATTGGGCGTCCAGTTGGAGAGACCCAGACGCTATGTCCCTGCAGCTCCCATTGGCTGGGCTGGAGTTGTGGCTGAGGCACAGATCAGTGGGTTACATATGTGGCTGTGGCAGAGGAAGCTCATGTCATCCATCTCAGACCCTCATCCCAGAATGCCAGGCAAGCTTCCCTATAGCAGACTCCCATCATCAGGGGACATGTAAGCCATGGATGGTGAGTTAGAATCATTGAACTGTAGGGCTAGAAGGGACTGTGAGGGTCCTCTATTCTAACTCCCCACCAAGATGCAGGATTTGTTGGGTCTAAACCATCCAAGACCGATGGCTACCCAGCCTCCTTTTGAAAACCTTCAGTGAAGGACCTTCCACAACCTCCCTAGGCATCTGTTCCATTGTCTTACTGTTCTTACAGTTAGGAAGCTTTTCCTGAGATTTAATCAATATCTGCTATGCTGTAGTTTGAACCCATTGCCTCGTGTCCTGCCCTCTGTGGCAAAAGAGAATAACTTTTCTCCATCTTTTTTTTATGGCACTTTCAAGTGTTTGAAGCTCGCTATCATATCCCGCCTTTATCTCCTCTATTCCAAACTAAACATACCCAGTTCCTTCAGCCTTTGCTTGTATGGCTTGCATTCAGGGGTGAAAGTGAGCTGGTACGGGCCGGTACAGCTTACTGGTAAGAACCCGCACTGGCCCATACGCAGCCCATATTAAAGCGCACATACCAGCAGGACCACTGACAGGGGAGGCAAAAGGGGCAGGGACGTTAAAGCGCTGCCGGGGCAAGGGACCCTGCAGTGCTTTAACGTCTCTGCCCTTTTTGCCCCCCCCCTCGGCCGCCGACGGGCAGGGAGGGAGCAAAGGAAGCAGCTGCCCCGGGCCCTTTAAATCACCACTGGAGCCCCGGGTGGCGCGGGCCAGGCGGCCTGGAAGGGCTGGCTGGGGGATGCTGACCCCCAGCCCACCCCTGCCACCTGAGGCCCCGCCCCTTCCGGGGGCTGGAACCGGTAAGTGTCTGTAGTTACTTTCACCCCTGCTTGCGTTCCATCCCTTTGATTATGTTTGTCACTTGCCTCTGAATCCTTTCCAGTTTCTCTACCCTCCTTTCTATGCATCGGTGACCAAAATTGGACACAGTACTCCAGCTGAGGCCTAAGCAGTGCTGAGTAGAGCATTACTATCACCTCCTGTAACTTGCATGTTATGCCTCTGTTAATGTAACCCAAAATTTCATTATTATTTTTTGCAACAGCATCGCATTGCTGACTCATGTTGAGGTTGGGATCCACCACAACTCCCAGTTCCTTCTCAGCAGTGTTGCTTCCAAGCCAGATGGCCCCCATTCTGTTTGTGCATTTGGTTTTTCATCCCTAAGTGTAGTACCTTACATTTGTCTTTGTTGAATTTAATTTAGATGTCTATAGTCCAGTTTTCCAGTTTATCAAGAGCGCTCTGAATTTTAGCTATATTCTCCAAAGTATTGGCAACCCTGCCTCGCTTTGTATCATTTGCAAACTTGATCAGTATGCTCTCTATTCCTACATCCAGGTCAAACAACACCGGACCCAGAACAGATCCCTGTGGAACCCCACTTGAGACCTCCCTCCAATCTGACATCATTCCATTAATAGTTACTTTTTGTTTGCGGTTCTTTAACCATTTATGAATCCACTTAATGGTAGTCCTGCCGAGCCTGCATTTCTCGAGCTTATTTATCAGAATGTCATATGGGACTGTCTCAAAAGTCTTGCTGAAGTCCAGGTATATTATATCCACCACATTCCCCCTATCCACCAAACCAGTTACCCTGTCAAAGAAGAGACCCACGACAGTTTGGCATGATTTATTCTTGGTAAATCCATGCTGGCTGCTAATGCTTACCTCTTCATCCTCTAAGCATTCGCAAATTGAATGTTTTACACACTTCTCTAGTAGCTTCCCAGGTATCAAAGTCAGACTGATTGGTCATAGGTCCCTAAACCCTCCTTTCCCCCCTTTTAAAGATGGGCACTATGTTAGGCCTTCTCCAGTCTTCTGGGACCTCTCCTGTCATCCATGAGTTTGCAAATATTATTGCCAGTGGCTCCAAGATTTCTTCAGCTAATTCTTTCAGCATCCTGGGGTGAATAGCATCAGGCCCCACTGAGTTGAATTCATTCAAATTGGTCAGAAGATCTCTGATGTGTTCTTTACTTATCCTGACCTGCATCCCTTCCCCTTTATTGTCTATGGTAACTTTGTTAATCATCCAGTCGTGTTATTTTTTGTGAGAAAACTGAAGCAAAGTAGGCATTGAGCAGCTCTGCCTTCCTATCATCTTCTGTTACCACTTCACCTTCTTCAGTGAGCAGCACACCCACACCGGCCTTGATCTTTCTTTTTTGTCTGACATATTTGAAGAACCCCTTCTTGTGTCTCTAACATTCCTTGCCAGCTGTAACTCATTCTTTGCCTTGGCTTTCCTGATTTTGTCCCTACACATTTGTGCTATTCCCATGTGTACTTCCTTGGTCACATGCCCCTCCTTACATTTCCTGTATGTATCCCTTTTGGTTTTTAGGTCACTAAAAAGCTTGTTGTGCAGAAACTTGGCCTCTTCTTATCTTTCCTCTGCATTGGAATAGCTTGATGTTGAGCCTCTAGCATTACATCTTTTAGGAATTGCCAGTCCTCCTCAACTCCTTTTCTTCCTAGTTGCTCTTTCCATGGGACCTTGCTTCCTAGTTCCAGGTGCGTTTCTGAAAAGCACACACCAACTAGCTGGAGGTGGTCACCTCCAGTACCCACGCACACAAGAATCAGAGGCCACTTTTGCCAGCTTTGGCTGCAGGCTGCCATAGAGGGGAGCTGGGAGCTGAGTGCTCCCAGGGATTTCGGTTAGTATCTGCTATGGCACAGTGGAAGATGTGTGCAGATTGAGCATTGTATATATGGATTGAAGGCTGGATGGGGCCATGAGCGAGTTGTGTACAATCTGCCTGGCAACCATTTTTCCTGCTTCTTACTCTACAAACAGTAACTGGAGGCATTTTAGAAAGTGCCCCTGGTGCTGTGCAGTGACTGGCTGGCTGCTGATTGCATTAGCAGACCTACTGGAATGCACCTATACACACTAAGCAGTCTGGAGCACTGGTAAGGGTGTCCTTGAATTCATCCTCTGTCTCGAAGAGCCATTGCATTAAGGTGACAGCTGTGAAGAGTTCATAGAAAGGACACGGAGGTAAATTTATTCCACAATGATCGAGTCTTCTCATTTTCAGAATGTCCCTGTGGCAGAACCAATGCCCAACAACACAGGTGGCATGTCTCTGCAGCAAGCCAAGTCGTTCTGAACAGCGATCTGGAAACATCTGGCTTCCGGATTTTCAGGAGTAGGCACCATGATCTATTCTACAGGTAGTGGACAGGTTTTCAGGGATGCTGATAAATGTACCAGCATCCCACAAACCTCAGTCTTCCTTAGAGAGAGAGCAATATGCAGTGTTGTTGTAGCCATGTCAGTCCCAGGATATCAGAGAGACAAGATGGGGGATGTAATATCTTTTATTGGACCAACTTCTGTGGGTGAGAGAGACAAGCTTTCAAGCTATACAGAACTCTTCATCTGATCTGGGAAAGGTACCCAGAGTGTCACAGCTAAATATAAGATCAAACAGATAATTTAGCATAAGTAATTGGGATATATTCTAATTGACCATTCAAGGTGAAGTGGGCTGTTAACACCCCTCTAGTCATAGGACAAAAAGGGGGTTAGTGGGTTACAGATTGTTGTAATAAGCCATAAATCCTGTGTCTCTGTTCAGTCCATGAGTTTTAGAGTCTAGCAGAGTTATGAATTGAAGCTCCCAGGCTCTTCTTTTGACAGTGTTGTGCAGGTTTCCTTTGAGGATGAGGACTGAGAGGTCAGATCTAGAGCAGTGGTTCCCAAACTGGGGTTTGTGAAATGTTACAGGGGGTTCTCAGGGAAAAAATTCCCTAGTGACGGACAAAGCTGTTGCTAGGGACCCCAGGCAGCACGGGGCCAGCAGCCTGGAGCCCCTGGACTGCCCGCTAAGCAGATCAAAGCAAGCATATCTATCACACTGAAGAGATTTAAACTTCAAGACTCCTTATAATAAATGGAAAGGGAGGTGGATATTTTTTGCTGTTTTTAAAATTAAATAGGCAGCCAGTATTGTTTTTAAGATTATTATGAAGAACAAGTTTAAGCTTTGGTGTAACGTGCGTTGTTTGCCTGGACTGCTCAAGACCTGAATGCTTGTGTAGGAAGAACTCTTTGAATTGGCTTCTTAAATACCTTCATGCTGTTTCACATCTGATACTCCTTGATGAAACATAGGAGCCTTGTCTTATAACAGGCTTATTCAAAGTGATACAAGCTACGAAAGTGAGATCTTGGAAGAGTGTTGCCATTTTCATAATGTAATAAAAATACTGTAATGATAAATAATTAATAATGTGTAATAAGCATGTCATAAAAACAAATTTTATATTTCCAAGATCACTGCTTTTATAATTTATACTCAGGTAAAGGAGAAAATCCCTGGAAATATTCATTTTTAGGAGGGGGTCCGCGAGACTTAACATTTTAGTGAAAGGGGTTCACAGGTTGCTAAAGTTTGGGAACCACTGATCTAGAGTGATCGCTTTGTGAGAAGTGTTCACCCACAGGTGATAGGGTGCTTTTGTCTTTTATCATTTTCCTTTTGAGTTCATTCAAGAGTGTTGTGATTGTCTGTCTGGTTTCACCCACATAGTTGTTGTTGCAGCATTTAGGGCACCGGATGAGGTATCCACATGTTGCGATAGGCATGTGTAGGACCCATGGATCTTGAAAGGTGTGTCAGGGGGGTGTTGAACATTGTAGCAAGGGAGATACAGCTACAGGTTTTGCATCTGTTGTTCTAGCAGGTTCTGGTGCTGCTGTGAGTTGGTATGTCCTGGTCTGCAGGAAGCTTGCTTCTGATGATGAGCTTGGCAAGGTTGGGGGGGGCTGTTTGGTGGCCAGAAACAGGGGTTCAGGAAAGATTTCTTTCAGGATGGGGTCCCCATCGAGTATGGGTTGTAGTTGTTTGATACCTGGTATGGGTTCCAGAGCGGGGTGATAGGTGAGAAGTAGGTATGTGTGGTGTGACAAAGTTCCTCCTCTATCTTGGTGGGTCCTGCGCTTATTGGCGGATTTTCTTGCCTCAGAGATTCACCATGTAGGTTGGGGAACAGCCCAGAGACCTTCCCCTCTGGAAGAACCCACAGTCCAGGTCAATTGAGAGGTTTGGGGGGAACCCGGGCCAGCCCTCTACTCTGGGTTCCAGCCCAGGGCCCTGTGGACTGCAGCTGTCTATAGTGCCTCCTGTAACAGCTGCATGACAGCTACAACTCCCTGGGCTACTTCCCCATGGCCTCCTCCAAACACCTTCCTTATTCTCACCACAGGACCTTCCTCCTGGTGTCTGATAACGCTTGTGCTCCTCAGTCCTCCAGCAGCTCACTCTCCGCTCCTTGCGCCTCTTGCTCCCAGCTTCTCACCTCACACCACAAACTGAAGTGAGCTCCTTTTAAAACCCAGGTGCCCTGATTAGCCTGCCTTAATTGATTCTAGCAGCTTCTTCTTAATTGGCTCCAGGTGTCCTAATTAGCCTGCCTGCCTTAACTGGTTCTAGCAGGTTCCTGATTACTCTAGTGCAGCCCCTGCTCTGGTCACTCAGGGAACAGAAAACTACTCATCCAGTGACCAGTATATTTGCCCTCTACCAGACTCCTGTACCCCACTGGTCTGGGTCTGTCACAGTGGTCGTTGGGGTTTTATTTCTGTATTGAAGCAGGTTCTCTCAGGGTATTTGGGTGGCCCATTCCATGACATGATCTACTTCTCTAGTGGAGTGTTTCACACTCGTTTAATAACTACATTGTGAAACATGTTTTCTAGACAACAAACAACTCCATTCCTTAAGGTTAATTAAAAGGAATTTTGGCAGGTTGGGGCAGTCTTGCTCCCTCTCTCTCCCCCCCCCAACTCCTGGGGGTGCTCCTATGCTTGTTTATCACAGGTCCTTTGCAAGGAGAAGCTCACTTAAACCTGAAGCATACTCACCTCTCTCTCCTACGGGAAACTACCCCTCCTCCCTCCGGCAGGGAGATTTTTTTTCTAAGGCTCAGCAGAGCTTTCCATCCAACTGGTGATAAGCGCTGGGCTCTCAGTCATGCAGCTTATGGAACAGCCGTGTTGCAGTCATGTCTCATTTGTATTGGTTGCTGGGTAGAAGCTGTTTGTTTACAACACTCAGTCCCACAGTAAATAGGAGGATATATTAAAAACTAATATACACATTTTTAACAGTAAGGAAGACTATTGGAAGAAAATGCCAATGGAAGTGGTAGATTCTCCATTGCTTGGTGTCTTCCAATCAAGCCTTGATATTGTCCTGAAAGATGCTTTTGTTAAACACAAGTAATTGGGGTCAACCCAGGGGAACTGCATGAGATTGTCTGGACCTTAAGATTTATGGAAAGAGCTGAGACTGGCTGTTTTTTGGACCAGATCAGAGCTTCAGAAAAGTTCAGTTCTGGGTCCAAACTTCTGTCTTTATCATTAGCCAAACCTCAGGCTCCAAATCCCTCTGCACATTGAAGGTGTTTCAATAATCTGGATCTGAAGTTACTAGCCCAGACCTATTAGTCTAAAAATAAAACCAGAGCCCTTGAATAATTAAACTTAAAAGGACCTGTTTAAAAAAGAGTGAATGTGTCTCTAGGACAAGAACAGTATTAGACATTTGCGCATATTGTTCCCAGCGTAATGCTTAAATACATGTTTGCATGTTATCACTGCAGTTGGCTGGCAGCAACCCTGACTCAAGAAATGATACTGCCTAGAGACTCAAGGATAGAATAAGCTTTTCAGCTCCTGATAGCTCTTGAGGGTGGTGTTTTCCTTAAATGAACTGATTGAGCATTTCAACTTTCCTTTTTAAAGTACGTTTCTAGCCCTTGTGGTTGCAGAGAAAAGCTTGAAAACATGATTCTGAAGGCAAATAAACAGAGCCCCCAATGTATTTGGCTTAAAAATCATGATTTCAGAAATAGCTCATGATCTTGGGTACAGGGTGCTGATTTATGATGTAACAATGAACTGCACCTCACTAACTATACAAGATTTCTTCAAGGGCTAAGGCATTCAGAGCAAGGCAGACCTTGTCAGGATTTCTGTCCTGGTGCCACCTGGTGGCACCCAGATAAAATGGCACCCAGCACAGTATGCAGGAGTTGCTCAGGATGCATTTACCTGTGTGCACTGACCTCTAGAGGCCAGCTCAGGACAGGAGCTGCTGAGATGTGTATAGCTCCTTGGGAACACTGAGGGGTGAAGGCAGGTGGCTGGGCTAGCGTCAGGCCAGGAGGGTGGCTGGAGGGTCTGATGAAGGAAGTGGCGACATCTCCAGCTCCACTTTTTGCTCAGCATGGAGGGAAACGCTGCAATGGGGGTCACTGTCCATTGCTCAGGTGTTGATGTAGCTGCCACTGATTCCATGAGGGGGACCAAGATGGCAACTGTCTCCCTCACTGCAGCTAGGGCTTCCCATTGCAGTGGCCAGGGCCGGCTCTAGCGTTTTTGTCGCCCCAAGCAGGGAAAAAAAAAAAAAAAAGCTGCAATCGCAAGCGGTGGCAGCTCTACCGCCGCTTCATTCTACGGCGGCAATTCGGCGGCAGGTCCTTCGCTCCGAAAGGGAGTGACGGCCCCGCCACCGAATGGCTGGACGTGCCGCCTCCCTCTTCATTGGCCTCCCCAGGCACCTGCTTGCTAGGCTGGTGCCTGTAGCCGGCCCTGGCGGTGGCTCTCTGAGCTCTGTGCTTGCTGGCCCACACCCTTTGCTTGGCCGGCCACTCACACTCTGTGCTGGCTGCTGCTGAAATTTCTGCCCCTGTGGGGAACTGAGCTGGGGTGTCCTGCCCCGGTCATGTAGGGAATCTGGCAGAACTGGGGCTTCATTAATACACATGGTAGAGGATATTGAAAAGTCAGGAGTGATTAAAGGCAGGGGATTATAATGGAGACAATTTGACCACCTGGGCTATAGTGGCTGTTATTAATGCTCCAGCCATCCCCCAGTCCTGGAGCCTCCCAGCATCAGGGAGGAAAGGCTACTCAATGGAAGGGGTTTCACCCTGCAGCACAGATAAAGGGTTAAAGCGCCAGGGCTGTGTATCCTTCAGGTGCTACGTAGTTTACCTGTCTGGCCACTAGGTGTCAGGATTGCCCAAGATAAACGGAGCAAAAAGCAGGCAGGCCAGAATGTTAACAGCCCAGGCCAGAATTTAAATGGTTCTTGACCCACAACTGGGGTCAGATCTCAAATGAGTACAGCCTGGGGGTTTTGAGCTGTTTGGAAAATCTGCCCCTTAGTGCCATACTTGGAGCTGGAGGGCACTGGACACTTTTGAAAATCTAGCCTCTGGTTAGCACCTAACTGGGAGCTGAGCTCTCTGGAAACCTCAGCAAATGCAATGACCCTCCCGTTCAAAGTGCTCTTGAAAAGGGGTGGCTGCTGGTGGCTAGTCAGGCCCAGTCCTGCCAACCCCACATGTTCATAAATCACAAGTCAGGCCCCCAAAATCAGGAGATTGAAAAATAATAATAATAAATGTTGGGTTTCTTTGCCTTCTGGTATCTGAGCCCTTACGGCACACTGGGGTTACCTTGTCAAGCTTCTCTCCACAACCAGAAGGGCTAAAAACTTACTCATTTACTTCAGTGCAAGCTGAGATTCTCACCTAATCATGTAACTCTAGGAGCTGGGGCTTTAAGGAAAACACCAAGTGTTGTGAGATAAAATTGCAAGAGTTGGCAATGCTGCTGGGCTGCTCACTCCTCCCCCCCCCCCCCCAAATCCTACCAGCATGCCTGGGGCAGGGAAGTTAGACAGCACTTGAAAAGGAATGGCTGAAGCTCACAAGCTAGTGGTTTCAGGTGAGACTGATTTCCAGGTGGTGTGGGGGATTGATGGCTTTGATGAAATGTAGGGGTTTTTCCTTGAGTTCAAGCCAATGTCTGAACCCTCAATACCCGAGTCACTCATTAATTCCTCTGCGGGGCTCAGGCATTGTGAATCTTTAACCCAGCTGCACCTGTAACCAAATAAGGGCAATTGTACAAGTCCACTCTGTGATCTCACAGAGGATTTTATGATACAGTAATTCCTCACTTAACATCCTCCCAGTTGACATTGTTACATTGCTGATCAATTAAAGAACATGCTCGTTTAAAGTTATAAGGGAGCATTGCACAACATTGTTTGGCAGCTGCCTGCTTTGTCCACTGCTTGCAGGAAGAGCAGCCCGTTGGAGCTAGCTGGTGGGGGCTGGGAACCAGGGTGGACTGGCAGCCCCCCACTCCCTAAGTTCCCTGTGCGGCAGCTGCCCAGCAGGCTATCAATTGCCCAGCAGTTCAGCTGTCCCTCCCCCCACTGTCCTGTGCTGCTCCTGCCCTCTGCCTTGAAGCTGCTCCAGGGAGCCTCCTGCTTGCTGTGCAGAGGTGTGGGTGTGTGTGCTAAGGTCAGGGTGTCCCCCCCTCGCTCCTCCCCCTCACTCCTTTACCCCATCTCCACAGAGCCGGGGGGAGGGAACAGGATAGGGCTCTGGATGGAGGGAGCTTGCTGGCAGCAGCTGCTGTCTCAACTTGCTGATCTACTTTAAAAGGCAGTGTACTAAGAGTGGGGTCAGCATACTTAAAGGGGCAATGCGTGTGTCTCTCTGTCACATACATGGTGTGTGTCTGTCTCTCTCACACACACATACACACACACACACACACTGTGTGTGTCTCTGTCTCTCTCTGCCAAGTTGTGTCTCCTCCCTCCATTCGTGCTGCCTTGTAGAGTGTGAGGCTACATTAACAACAATGGGTTAACCCTTGAGGTCTCAGCCGAGTGCTAGTTCATCATTTAGCAGTAAGGCATTCCCTGGGAACTATCCCACCCTCTTCCTCCACCACCTCACCTAAGCTTTACAATCATCATTGCTGTGTACAGTATTAAATTGTTTGTTTAAAACTTATACTGTGTATGTGTGTGTGTCTATATATAGATCTATATATATAGTCTTTAGTCTGGTGAAAAAAATTTCCCTGGAAACTAACCCCACCCCTATTTACATTAATTCTTATGGGGAAATTGGATTTGCATAACATCGTTGTGCTTAAAGTAGCGTTTTTCAGGAACATAACTACAACGTTAAGCGAGGAGTTACTGTAGATGTTAGAACAAATCTGTTGTATCATGTACTTTAGTCCCCTTTGGAGCCGGGGGCACTGCAGCATTAGCCCTTTAGCACGACTTTACCTTGAGACAGTTCAGGGGAAATCTCTCTTTTTCTCAGTGGAAATGCCTGCAAAACTATGAGCTGTGTGAGAAATGCAGCCACAATCGTTATTCAATTAATGAAGCACCAACAGGTTGTGGGGAAGAATTTCTTTCATTTTGTTAGTGACCAAGAGACCAGCACAACCTGTGCTCACAGGAAATAACCTCATGCCAGACGTGGGCGTAAACCTTAGGGGGGGTTCTGGAACCCAACTCCTAGAGCAGCGCACCCCCCAGCCTTTAGATCTTTGCATCACATCAGCAAAACCCTTTTCTCTCACTGTGTGGCAACTATAAAATCCTTGACAAACCAGCCATGTCCATGGGTGAGCTGACTGGAGAATGGCAAGTATGTTTTGACAAGTTTGAATGTTCAGTTTTCTGACAGAAAAGCAAAAACTGTCCCCTTCTCTCCCTTCCCCCCACCCTACAGTGCCCCTGCAGGAAAAAAAAAAAAGGGTGTGTGTAGGGGGCGGGGTGGAGTTAGAAAGGGAAGGAAACGAAACCCAAACATTTAAATTTTGTTTCTGTTGAAAAGTTGTTTTATTTTAAAGAAAGGTTTGTTTTAGAAAAGAGGCCTGGCTTCTCAAAGGCCTGCAGGTTAGGAGTCTAACTGCTTTTGAGGATTTGGGCCAAAAGAGAGTTTTGAATGGAGCATTCTAACCAAGTCTACTCTTGGGCCCTCTGAGACTCAGTTTCTTTCTCATGGGCGGGGCTGTTTACCAATGCACAGTAGGTCATGCGCTGCTGGGCCAGGATGGCCGTAATCTCTCTCCTGAGTGTGTGGGGAGGGGACGTGGCCACCAGCCTGCTGCTGTAGGAACAAAGCCAGGCTCTTCTAGTGACTTTCCACCCCATTTGCTTCTGCACTGGGGCTGAACTGTTGGTTAGGCAGATGAAGGCGTTCCACCTGGGCAATCCTGGCAGCTGCACTAGAAGTTGCCGTGGCCATATTTGCTTTGAAGGCCAGGGTGGAGTGGCTAGCTCTGCAGGGCAGCGTCCTTCTGGGACACCTGTTTTTAAATTCACTGTAAGTGTCCTTTCAGAGGAAACATTCAGCCGTTGAGAGCATCAAGCTGGGGAAAGGAAATGGCTGCTAGCTTGTATGGATGGCTAAGTGATTGCAAGGCAGGGAGAAGAGACCGGGGTTGGTTAGAATATAAAGGGACAGGGGTTCTCTCCAGCTCTCAGCGTCATGCTGCCTCATGCCTGGCAGCTCTGCCCGTCCAGTTGGAAGCAGGATGCAGGCTCTGTTTAACCGATTGCTTATTTCAGGCAGATCAGCCATTAGCTTTCTTTGCTGGCTTCATATAACCACGCAGGGCCTGCTTTTTCAAATGTGCTGAGCAGGCCCCAAAAATCTTCAGAGGATAAGCCAGTCTGAGGATGCCCGGCCATGCAGGGATCAAGGTTTTTGTCCCAGGAATGCTCTTCAGTTGATCTTGAGTGACCTTCTGGTCAGTTCTGGGAGAGGCCTTGCCTTGCAAACGAGTCTGGTGTTCCTTGGCTAATGCAGCCCCTGTCAGTATCCCTTTCCAGCAAGGTGCAGGCCAGACTGGCAACGACTTGATCTGTTCTGCTGTTCACCCACCAAGACGCTAGGGACTCAGGAGATGGCTACAGAGCCCACCAGCTGCTTCTGTGTTGGTCGGGTCCTTGTCCCATTCTGATGTCAACAGAATGCTGCATACAGCCAGCAATTTATGTTGCACGGTGCAGTGATAGGGGTGTGGGCTCTAATAGAGCAAAGGACTGGACTGGATGGAGGCCAGGACTCCTTGGTCCTGTCCTTGCCTCTGCAGGTGTCCTTGGGTCAGTCTCAACCTCATTGCTCCACAGCTTATCCATGTGTCCGATAAGACTAAATGGCACCGAAATCTGACTCGGAATCATGTCCAGCTCTCAGGACCCAATCCTGCATTCTCTACTGAGGTCTGGCACCCATGGACATCACTGCAGATTCTGCCTGGGGAAGGCACTCAGGGCTGGGCCCTCTTCTCTCCAGTTCAGAAAGCTGACCGCCTCTGTTACATGCCGACTTCCTATACACACTGATGGAGTTAGGCATTGACCTTGTTAAAGCAATGGGGATTATTGCAGTAAACGTCCCAGTGGAGACCAGGGCTAAGCACTGCATGAATACACGGTGTGAGACAGTCCTGCCCCAGTCTAAACAGATGTGGGTGGGAGAAAGAGAATTATGATCCCCATTTTACAGATATGGGAACTGAGGCAAAGGGATGCAAGATGACATACTCAGGGTCAGGGGCTCTGGGCCACAACTAGGAGCTGAACCCCATGCTCGGGCCAATATCTTAGCTGCAAACTTATCCTTCCTCCCTTGTGCAATTTTTACTCCCTGATTACAGCTGTTTTGCTGCAGTGATGTGGGGATGATGTGAGAGACCCAGGGGTGTTTTGGCCTCTATCAGGGCCGGCTCTGGCTTTTTTGCCGCCCCAGGCAAAAAAGCCTCCCACCGCCCCCCTCCCCCCGAGCGCGGCAGGGAAGGGCGCCGAGCCCGGCCGTGGGCCGCTCTCCCCGACCGGCCGGAGCGCCGGGGGGAGGGCGGCGAGCCCGCTGCGGCTCCGCTAGCGGCCGGAGCCCTGGGAGGAGGGCGGAGAGCCCGGCCGAGGCTCCGCTCTCCCCGGCGTCCAGAGAGCCGGGAGGAGGGGGGAGAGCCCGGCCGAGGCTCCGCTCTCCCCAGCGTCCAGAGCGCCGGGAGGAGGGCAGAGTGCCCAGCCGGGGCTCCGCTCTCCCCGGCGGCCAGAGCGCTGGGGGAGGGCGGCGAGCCCGCTGCGGCTCTGCTCTCCCTGGCGGCCGGAGCCGGAGCACCGCGCCGCCCCCCTCCAGGTGCCGCCCCAAGCACAAGCTTGGTGGGCTGATGCCTGGAGCCGGCCCTGGCCTCTATGCAAAATGAAGAGAAAAACGGGGTGGCTTCTACACTCTGGCTTTCAGTGAGGGAGATTTTCTCCCAGCTCCCCAAAGCACAGACCACCTCGCCAGGACCTGTTGCTCCCAGAGGTCACAGCACCACCAGGCGAGGGCTTCCCCGTGGGATAGGAGAAAACAGCCTGAGAAGTACAGGCACCTGATCACATGGCTGCAGCTGACAGCAACAGAAAACTTTCGGCTTGGTGGTTTAAGCTGACTGAAAAGGGGAAATATAAGCGCAAATGGTAACATTCAGGCTTGTCTCAGAGCGAGGCGAGAGGCATGTTTTGTGAAATTCTCTCCTGGGCCGTGCAAACTCTTTCTCTCTGCCTGAACCTTGTCCCCTCTGTCTTGTACTTTGCCTGTGTGGCTTTGTGCTGACTGGGGTTTGGAAGGAATTAGCTAATGGCCTAATGCAGCCTAGTTTGTGGAGCTTGCCCCTTCCAAACCCTGATCTGCCCAAGGTCTATATCTGTCTGTGGGGCCTGGCATGGAATCTGTTTTCTCTCAGGCTCCACTGGTGCAGTACTGCTTGCTTTACAGCTACAGGGCAGGATTAATTCCTGGACTAACCTGCACTGGTTTTACACCAGGGAGGAACTTGGCCTACAATGCATTGCTGCTGGCTCCATCACTACCTTCCCCTTGGTAACTAACTGCACTCGCACATGCAGCAAGGAGAACATGTTGTGCACCAGGCATGCTGCTGTGTGGAAACGGAGCTGCCAGTGGCTGGGGAGAAGAGGAAAATCCTCTGCTCTCTCCTGTTAAATCAGCTGTGTCCCAGACACAGAGTCCTTTCCATACTGTATCGTGAGGGCATGTGGCTTTGGAAATATCAGGAGTGTCATGTCTGCTCTGCCCTGGCTTTGCTGGAAGAGGGTGGGGTTTTAACAAGGACATCTTTTCTCCCAATTGTTTTTCAGGCATTTGAGTTAAATAGGTGTTAACAAAAAACAAAATGATCTAAACACCCTGAATAAAATCCCTTCCCTCCTCAATTAATCAGGTTTCACTTGCTTGATATCTGTGATGACATAATCCTAGTTCTCTAGTTGCCCACAAAATCTGCCAGGTGGAATAGACTAGAAAATACCTGAATTTCTAATGTTAAAAAATAAATAAATAAAATAAATGGCAAGCTTAAAAGCTAAACAAAAATCCATCCAGGCCTGTTGTTGTGAAAGGGAGTGGAGGGAGGCAAAACCCCTTTGTTTTTTATTCCTAGGTGGGTCACCAAGTTCATTTGTGTTATCATTGCAGTTTACGTTGTCGGCTTCATAAAGCCACCGAGCAACCCCCTTGTTAGCAAGCTCAGCGGGGGGGCCAAAGACTCAACAGCATTTAGAGGTGACATCTCCAGTTCAAAGGCGCACTGGTGAGGGAAGCTCCTGCTGCTTCTTGCCCATGTCCTGTGGATGGAGAGAGAGGGCTTCAGTCTCCGGGGCTATCGAGCCAGCCCCTTGCCCTAGCAATTCAGCAAACCGTAAAGAAAACACCATTTATTTGTTAATGTTGGAGCAAGGAAACTCTCGGATGTATGGGACCAGAAAGAA
The DNA here is from genome assembly GCF_002925995.2 of Terrapene triunguis. NCBI lineage: Eukaryota > Metazoa > Chordata > Testudines > Emydidae > Terrapene > Terrapene triunguis. Next base: position 43,520 of record NW_020714967.1, on the reverse strand, counting down.
GCCCATCTCCCTGGCAGCTCTATACACCAGCTGAGCTGCTCTGAGTCATCTGAGCTGGTTTGAGTGCCTCTTGGCTCCAGTAGCTTGTGGTTCATTTTGTGCTTCTCCACTTCTGCTTTCCCCAGGAAATAAGCACAGCAGCTAACCAAGTGATTCACAGTGGAAAGTTTAAAGAGCAGAGTGGGAGCTGTTGAACGCTTTAAGATGCCTGGCAGGACAGCTGTGTCACAGACAAAAGAAGAAAAGCCAGTTTTCCTGGATATAGCAACTGCTAGCACTGGAAGTCACTGAACCTGCATGCCCAGGTAGGTCACCTGCTTTTCAGATTTGCTTTGGAATTGGAAGTGACGGGTTCACTGCTGTAGCAAAGCAGATGGCGTCTGTTGTACTGACCAAACACTTTGTTTTGATAGAGTCAATTTCAGATGGCAATGGCTTTTGTGAAAGTTCAACGTGGTGTTGGGCTGTCGGGAGAGAGTGGAACAGCAGGGATACACATGAGTCTGTGTTCTTTGTTCTAGGGACAGCAGAGGGATTATAGGTCCAGAATGTATCAGCTGCTGTTGTTAGCAGAGTTGTTTGATTTGCTGTAATTGCCTCCAACTCTCATATACTTCTATTTTTGAGTGATTTATGTTGACCTGGCTTCCATTCTGCTCTTCTTGAGGGTCTCTCTCGGAGATTAGCTTTTATCGTTAGACTGCCTGTAGGTAACTAGCAGCGTCCAATGTTCTACTTAGCATCAGGGAACAATATTTCACTGACGGCTGGACAGCACCTTATAAGTGCAATTCCTCACTGCATTATCCCCCATGCTACTCCGACTGACTCCAACAGGGGTACAGGGTATATTAGTGCAGAATCTGACTTGACAAAGTGATTGCAAGCTTCTTTTTTTGCCCCCCCAGTGGAAAGAACGAAAGCAGGCCAAACATTAACGTTCCATAACTACGCTTTTGTTGTGCACGGAAAGGCTGTTCAAAGCAAAGCAAACAGAGAAGCCCTTAAGAACACGAGAAAGAATTAATGATTTGCCAAAATGCAGTATGGAAAGGCCTGCTTTGAAATAAAGGCAGCAAACCACCCACACAACTGAAATGTGGTCTAATAAGAACACCACGTTGGGCCAAATTCAATCTTGGTTTAAATCTATTTGCTTTAATGGAGTCATGCCTGTTCATGCTGTGTCTGAACTGGACAAGATGTTGTGTTAATCATATTGCTGCAGAAACCAAGAACCGTATCCTATGAAAAGACACCTGTCCTTCAGACAATGTACAACCCTCTCCACATTTGTCAGTATGTTTAATAGTCCATCTTCTCTTATTTTTGTTTAGGGAACACTTAGGGGCCCCAACCAAGAGAGGGCCCTATTGTGCTCGGTGCTGTACAAACACGGAAGAAGAGACAGGCCATGCCTCAAAGAGTTTACATTCTAAAGAGACAAGACAAAGGGTGGGAGGGGAGTTGCACTTAGCAACCTTAACTAAGTTCTTAGTTTTTGTATAGCATATAGTCTGGGATCACACTGTAAATCTATATGTTTTTAGATTTTCCTTGTGAAATATTATTCCCAGTTCAAGCACTAGATGCATGGTTGAAAGTTGTAAATAACGGATCAGATCAGCGGGAATTCAGGGAAGAGGAGCAAAGATGATTAGGAGACAGAAGAGACTGACTAAATGGAATGATAAAGGAAAGTAAATATGTAGCATTTGACCAACTGACAGTTATGAGGGAATAGGATGCCCTCTACAAGCATGAAAGGGCACAAACAGCCAGGAGGGAGAGGAGTCGTGGTGGATTCTCCATCAGTGACCATTTTAAAATCAAGATTGCATGTTTTTCTACAAGATCTGCTCTAGGAATTATTTTGGGGAAATTCTCCTCTGGGCTGTGTTATACAGGACTAGATGATCACAACGGTCCCTTCTGGCTTTGGAGTCTGTTTAATTTATGTATTAATTGAGGGAGCTAAGGGCACGTCTTCACTACCCGCCGGATTGGCGGGTAGCAATCGATCTATTGGGGATCGACTTATCGCGTCTAGTGAAGACGTGATAAAATTGATCCCGGATCGCTCTGCCGTCGACTCCGGAAATCCACCGCGGCAAGAGGCGGAAGCGGAGTCGACGGCAGAGCTGCAGCGGTCGACTCGCCGCCATCCTCACAGCCAGGTAAGTCGACCTA